>NC_060182.1:84211061-84511061 GCF_021184085.1 Oncorhynchus gorbuscha
TGTTAATGCACAGGCTAATACATAATACTTACGGCACTTACAGTACACCATGTTCACATTTAATCATACAGGGATTGACATTTCATGTGATTCTGATGGATATAACAGTCACATAACTTCGTGGAGCAGAAATATGTGAAGAAGTCATCTGTTGCATTGCACCTTTTGTTAAAAAAATATCAAATAAATAACAAAAGCACAATTTTCTCGGCTAGTTCTATTCATTATGGGCCCTAGTCAAAAGTATTGCAATTCATAGGGAACAGATGTAATTTGGGAAACAGTGTATTGCTCTCCTGTCCTGTAAATGTATATTTATCAAAGATCACCTGATTGACAGATGAGAGTAGATGAGAGTATTTAACGGGATGATCTGCCCCTCGTCATCCTTGGCTGTGAATTGGATTTCATGCTGCCTGCATGCCCACCCAAACGCCCCCTACCCCCTGTCCTTTTCCCTTTGGGCCTCTCACATCCCCCCGCTCCTTCCTCCCTCCTTTCTGTGCAGAGCAGGGGTGTGTGTGTGTGACTGTGTGTGTAATAGAGGCAGATTGAAAGAGCAGCATGGGCAGGCCTCCACTGTGCCCAAACCCCCACGCTCCACCTGATGTTTTAACAAAGGCCTCCATCTCCAACACTACCAGCAGCACCTGCACAACCATGGCCATGGCTGCCTCCCAACCCCCCAACCCCAGCCAGACCTAACTGAGCCAGGTCAACTGTAGCCAGGTCCAGCCCCCAGCCCCAACACAGGCCTCATCCAGCCGGTCCCAGACCCCATTCTGCCGCTGCCTCCACAACCCTGGAACCAACCGTATGAAACATGATGGTAGGGAGATGAGGAGAGACAGGGAGCAGATGCACTGACAGTGGGAGAGGAGCAGGGCTGTGCTGGCTCCTCTACGGCTACACACTTTATCACATGTGGGAAAAGCAGTGAGGCACAGCGCAAGAAGGTCAGCACCATTAGTACTTTATTCATTCAATCTATTTTGTTGTTGATTCAGACAAATTAAACCGGAACAACAGAATAGTAAACTACTTGTGTAGGTGAGCAAAAAGGTCAGAAAGCATGTTTTACTAAAGCAACTTTTAGTATGTGATTAAACATTGTTAGCATAACAGATGCTGAACACATTTAGACTCATCAGAGTAGAAAAGTTGCAGCGCAGGGGAATCTTCTGTTCTGACGTGGAGAAGAGGTCAGAGGGAGTTTGATCATTGATCCTACACTGACATTATCGGTAAGCAATTATACAGAACAGTAGCATACATTACTGCTGAACAATGCTCTAATGAAGACACCCTCCACTGCCATCCATCACAGAGAAATACCCCGAACTTTCCAATAGGGAAGGGAGAGCAGCGCACACACACACCAACACACACACACAGTTCGACAAAGCCTGCTGTTGCAGCGTGGCTCTTGTAGGCTCCTGTTCCCAGCTTCCCTGCTGTAAGTATGGCTGCCTCTCCTTTTCTTCTCCTCTCCTCCTTCCCCCTGTCAACACAATCCCTCCGTCGATCTGTCGTGAGGCTAGGGCGCGGTGGGGGCCGTTCCGCCTCTCGCTGCGTCCTCTGCGCGCTCTCTGGGCCCCATCTCTCCCCACCCTGCCTGTCTGCACCCCCTCCTTCCCTCAGCGCCTGTCATCTGCTTCCGAAAGCTGGCATGGCCCAGCCGGGAGAGAGAGCGAGAGAATTATTTTCTTGTCGCACCACCCCCTTCCCTCTCTTTCTCCTCCTCTTCCTCCAAATATTTTCCTTGGTACTTATCTGTGGCATATTAATGAATCTGCCCTGCCATTCCAAAGCAAAAACTAACTTCAGTGGGAGAATGAAGGAGGAATCTCTCACTCTGTACACTGTTCTCCCCTCACTCTGGAATCTGCTCTCCTCTCCTCTCACTCTGGGCTCTGATCACCTCTTACTCCGGGCTATGATCTCCTCTCACTCTGGGCTCCGATCTCCTCTCACTTTGGGCTCTGATCGCCTTTCACTTTGGGCTCTGATCTCCTCTCTCTTTGGGCTATGATCTCCTCTCTCTTTGGGCTCTGATCTCCTCTCTCTTTGGGCTCTGATCTCCTCTCTCGTTGGGCTCTGATCTCCTCTCTCTTTGGGCTCTGATCTCCTCTCTCTTTGGGCTCTGATCTCCTCTCTCTTTGGGCTATGATCTCCTCTCTCTTTGGGCTCTGATCTCCTCTCTCTTTGGGCTCTGATCTCCTTTCACTTTGGGCTCTGATCTCCTCTCTCTTTGGGCTATGATCTCCTCTCTCTTTGGGTTCTGATCTTCTCTCTCTTTGGGCTCTGATCTCCTCTCTCTTTGGGCTCTGATCTCCTCTCACTCTGGGCTCTGCTCTCCTCTCACTCTGGGCTCTGCACACCTCTCCTCACACACAGTAATGAAAGAAAGCAGATTTTTGGCTTTGCCAGAGGAGGATGTTTGGAGCAGCAGAGCTATGTGTGTCTGTGTGTGTGTCTGTGTGTGTGTTGATCATGTAAGGTGGGAGTTTGCACACCTGGGATTTAATAAATCCTCTTAAATGTAAAGTCCCCATATTTGGGGACCCTACTAGATGTTTTTCATTCAATTCAGTCTGGTATGAAACCTGTGGCCCCTATCTGCAAAAGCAGAGTGTCTGTGGGAAACTCAGTATCTTGGCTATTGATATGTGCCTTCAAATCTTTGGTATGACTTACTACCATATATGGGCATACACATATATAAGGGCAGGCTGAGCCTCATTTCAAGATGGCTGCTACTTACATTCCGGTTAGTGTTGTGAAGTATAAACTAAATAAACACAGAATATGTTGATATACACCGATACACGGGACTCCTCAAATGAGGATATCTTATTTGTCTGCCTGTGACCTACCGTTATTGATCACCAGCCCCAAAAGTCAAAATGCTTATTTTACACAACGTTTTCACCAAACAGCAAACGTGTTACAAGGTAAGCTTCAATTTGGACTGTGTTTGAGGTATAGCTACATGGGGGGTATCAGATGACTACTTATGTTGGTAGGAACAAATCTAGCATATTGCCAATGTTATCTGAGGATGAATTAATTAATGGCAACATCACAATTCAACCAAATGACTATATCTTTGCGCATCAAGAATATGATGTTGCCTGCTTTCGCACTGTAGGCATCCATATCCCCGGTATGTCCCCCAACACCAGCACAATGTTTCAGAGAGGTTGGAGTTGTAGAAATACTTTTTTATCGTGAACTATAACTTTTAGGCACATCCAGTGTGCAAAAACAGTGCAATTATCCCATTCGGACACTTTGGAGAGGTTGAAAGGACACTTGAATGTACCCTGGATACCCCATAACACCACCATGTTGGAGTGAGGTTGATATGGTAGAAATTGTGTTTTTATACTGAACAACATTTAGGAATTTAAAATCTGTAATAGCACTGGAATGATCTAATTTACAGACATATGCCACTTTGGAGAGTTTTAGGGACACTTGCAAACGTCCCATGACCACACCTGACACCACGTACTAAAACATCTGCCCATTTCTAGTTAGGTCCACTTATCCCATTTGTCTCTGATGTTGTTCACATGTTGTGAAAGACATCTGATGTGTTTCCAGCTCTAGTCATCAATCATTTATTTATAGCTTATCAATGAAAGATGACTTTCAAAATAAAATAAATATATTTTTTTGTGTGTGCTTGATCTTGTATATTCTGAACTATGTAACTCCTTCATTTCATCATAATGGCTCAGATAATCACTCGTCTTTCCAAATATACCATGTTTTTGCATGTCAGAACCATGTAATTACATATGAATAGCAGTTACTTTTGGATATGTCTATTTATGTGGAAATCTACATTTCGCCATTACATTTAAGTGGATAAATATACTGTAGCACCTGAGGAAAATGTAAAGTCAAGCATGTTTTCACAGGATAGTGAGTGAGTGTGCATTTGAGGGTAGGAAATGCTGTAAATGTTCAGGTGTCAATTCTTTGGAGAGGGAGGTTCATTTATAAACTCACCTAAAAGACAAAATGACAACAGACAAAGCTAAGAATAAAAACAATGTGAAACAGTATAGCTGTGTTCAAATCAAAGTTTATTGGTCGCCTTCACAGATTTGCAGATGTTATTGCAGGTTCAGTGTAATGCGTGTGTTTCTGCCACAGTGCAGTAATACCAAGCAAAGAAAATACAATTCACTAAAATACACATAATAGAGAAAAATAAAGAAATTAAGAAATATCAGAACAAGCAATGTCAGAGACAGGAATATAAATATATACAAATATAATGGTGTGTATATGAATAGAAAGTGTGTGTAGTTACGTATTTAGAATGAGCCATGACTAGAATACAGTATATACATATAAAGTGGGTAAAACAGCATGTACTCATTATTAAAGTGACCAGTGTTTAATGACTATGTATACAGTGACTTTATTTCAGTCAGTTTGACACCTTTTATACATTTGTATAAATTAGTCAAGCTTGCTCTTCGTCAATCAAAGCAAAGTAAATAGACTATAGGCTACCACTTCCACAAAAATGTCTACTGGCCAAGATGGTGTAGTTCTTAAATGCATTGGGTTCATGCATGGCCTGTAGGTTGGAATGATTTCTCTCTATATTCAGCTATTAAAAAGGCTACATTTTGTTATTACCATATGTATAAAAAGCTGTGGAATATGATCTAGCAATGCAAGTCATTACTCTATTCTTCAGAATTGCATTGTATTAATTGCATTCATTTCTTGTTTCTAAAGTATGTCATTTTGAGAAGATTTGAAGATAGGACACTGCCCCTTTTAGGTGGTGGACCAGAGCCCAGAGTGAGAGGAATGCAGAGTCCAGCTGTTCCATCCCCGTTGAGGGAGGAGCAGATGTTTTATACAGTACAAGTCAAAAGTTTGGACACACCTACTCATTGCAGGGTTTTTCTTTATTTTTTAAAACTATTTTCTACATTGTAGAATAATAGTGAAGATATCAAAACTATGAAATAACACATGTGGAATCATACATTAACCAAAAAAAGTGTTAAACAAATCAAAATAGCCACTCTTTGCTTGATGACAGCACTGCACACTCTTGGCATTCTCTCAACCAGCTTCATGAGGTTGTCACTTGGAATGCATTTAAATTAATTTAATTAATGAAATTAATTAATTTAAGTGTGCCTTGTTAAAAGTTAATCTGTGGAATTTATTTCCTTCTTAATGATTTTGAGCCAATCAGTTGTGTTGTGACAAAGTAGTGTTGGTATACAGAAGATAGCCCTATTTGGTAAAAGACCAAGTGTATATTATGGCAAGAACAGCTCAAATAAGCAAAGAGAAACAACAGTCCATCGTTAATTTAAGACATGAAGGTCAGTCAAAGTTTCTTCAAGTGCAGTCGCAAAAACCATCAAGCGCTATGATGAAACTGCCTCCCATGAGGACCACCACATGAAAGGAAGACCCATAGTTACCTCTGCTGCAGAGAATAAGTTCATTAGAGTTACCAGCCTCAGAAATTGCATCCCAATAAATGCTTTACAGAGTTCAAGTAGCAGACACATCTCAACATCAACTGTGTGAATCAGGCATTCACAGTCAAATTGCTGTGAAGAAACCACTACTAAAGAACACCAATAATATGCTGAACACACTGCTCGTGTTGCAAAATAAATTTACACATACATGTCATTCAATCATTGCACCCACACAGCCTGTGCATGTCAGCGAGCGTCTCAATGGCCAGGTGCTAAAATAGATTTGGTTCTATTTGTGATGCTCAATGCACTGCAAGTCCGGCTTCTCCTCATTGGTTTTTAGGAGCATATATCCACGTGGGTGATTGAAAGATGAACTGAGGTCCACACTCCAGTTGGTAGTGGTAATGCACCTGAATTTGGTTGCCAACCGCCATATAAAGTCCAAAATAAGAAGTAGAAGCCTGAAGAAAGGAGAAGAGATGACTAGAAACTAATTCGGTTTACCGTTTTATCTGTGGATGAATTGTCGGAGTAGAGGACTTTGTGCATTTCAGGTAAAATAACAACCCAATGTTTATATCCCAGGACAAATGAGCTAGCAATAGCAAGCAAGCTAGCTAGCTAAATTGCCATAAATGTTTAATGCTTTTTGACCGGTCCCCAAATTAATATGGTACAGAGTTTGCGTGTTCTGAGTCTGCGTGTCCTGAGCACGTCTGGTGTGGGTGGACGAAATCAACTTGCACGTGATGGCACACACGGACGCATGTGCGCATGCGGTCTGGTCAGCACGCAAGAAGAAGAGACGTGCTTGGCCCAAGAAACACAAGCAATAGACATTAGACCGGTGGAAATCTGTCCTTTGGTCTGATGAGTCCAAATGTGAGATTTTTGGTTCCAACCACTGTGTCTTTCTGAGAAGCAGAGTAGGTGAAAGGATGATCTCTGCATGTGTGGTTCACACTATGAATCATGGAGGAAGAGGTGTGACGGTGTGGGGGTGCTTATCTGGTGACACTGTCTGTGATTTGCATAGAATTCAAGGCACACTTAACCAGCATGACTCCCACAGCATTCTTCAGTGATACGCCATCTCATCTGGTTTGTGCTTAGTGTTACTATCATTTGTTTTTCAACAGGACAATGACCCAAAACACCTCCAGGCTGTGTAAGGGCTATTTGACCAAGAAAGAGAGTGATGGAGTGCTGCATCAGATGACCTGGCCTCCACAATCACCCGACCTCAACCTAATTGACATGGTTTGGGATGAGTTAGACCGCAGAGTGAATGAAAAGCAGCCAACAAGTGCTCAGCATATGTGGTAACTCCTTCAAGACTGTTGGAAAAGCATTCCAGGTGAAGATGGTTGAGAGAATGCCACATGATTCCACATGTGCTATATCATAGCTTTGATGTCTTCACTATTAATCTACAATGTAGAAAATAGTCAAAATAAATAAAAACCCTTGAATGAGTAGGTGTGTCCAAACTTTTGATTGGTACTGTATATATTTACCTCCAAAATTATTGGGGATTGGAAATTATGCAGACAATTCCATTAATGGAAGCCACAATCTATCTGCAAAAAAGTTTCTGTGTTCTGAATTGGGAGTCATTTTACAGCTAGTACTGAAGGCATCACGTTTCTATAACTTAATTGATGGATTACAAATAAATAAAAATACTTGACCTAATAGCAGCTTGTCGGACGGAGATCTTGCTCTAGATGTCACCAGCTGTCAACTACCTTAGATACGAATAATGCGATTAGCAGACGTGATCAGCAGAGATAGTACCATGGATAGTACACAAGCTTTGATTGGTTTACAGTTTAGTACTCAGTGGCTTTTGCCTGTCCAGCTCGTGAACATAAAAGTAAGTATTTTGAGAAACCAAACTGTATTCATAATAAATAAATATACACAATATGTATAAACCAGCTCCTCCCAATACAGAGATCGATCATCTTGAAAACTAAAGCAGAGAGCCTTCTATGGCCCACCACCTATTTAAGACAAATGTTCCAAAAGATATCGACATGGCTACAGTACGGCTAGCCAAGACGAATACTAGGTGTGTTTTTGTAGCTTTTTTTTAGCAGACTATCAATAGTAGCCAGCATATTGGTGGTATGTCCACTACTGAACATTTACTTTTGTAAATCACCTTCCCTAAAATAAATAAGCTCAGTGAGTAGACTGATGGCCAGTTCATTTAGCTCTGGATAGCTCACGTGTGCTGTGTGAATTTATGAATGTAGTCTTCGATGGTTTTCAATGGTAGACTATAACAGAGCAGCTAAATGTAGAACTGGAATGCGAAAATGTGCTGAAAAGTTACTTGCCGCACCTTGAACGTGAAAGAAAATAAATGAATATACCAGAAAAAAAGTAGGTTAAGTGGATTTGGACTCATCGTTACCGCATCATATGGGACATGCTAATTCACTCATATTTTATGGCACGTGCAAATTCATGATCTCTGTGTAGAAATATGACTGCAACCACAGCACACACAACCGAGAGGCAGGACAGACAGCAGACTGTTAAACCAGCAGTGTTATCCTGTCATCACTCACTTTGTGACTGACGGGTGCCTGTTCTATAAATATATATTTTTTCTGACTTAGCGAATTGAAAAGTAGCCTTTTTAATTTAATTGGAAAAAGTACCCGGATAAAAATGACTCTGTAATTGGCTGTATAGCTTATAGGCGGCACTAGTGGAAAACACTGTACTACCACTACCCGGGCAGCAGTTTCTAAGGTACAGGGTAGAGTACCGGGTGTTAGCTGGCTAAGTCAGTGACTAAGGCTGGTGGTGACTGTTTACAGTCTGATGGCCTGGAGATAGAAGCTGTTTCTCAGATTTTTTTTTATTGAATATTTAAAACATACAATCTACTTGCAGTGAAGCCGCTCACATTAGTCATCTAACAGACTCCCATCCAGAGCGACCCACAGAAGTAACCAGGGTCAACTCCCTGCTCAATGGCAAGGTCGATATATCTCCCACAAGGTCAAAAACAAGGATCTAAGCCAGCGACCAATCAGCCACCGGCCCAAGCTTCCAACCGCCAGGCCACCCGCCCTCCAAGGTCCCCCCCACAGTTCCCAGAGAGCTGCCCCTCAACCATCCGAGACACACTCCAGAGCCCCCCCCCCCCCACCGAGGAAAAAATGAATAATTCCGTTCCTGTCCCCAAAGCCCCAATGCATCAAAAACCAACAAAATGAACAAAAGAGAAAAAAGAGAAGACAAAAGAAAACAACAATGCAAAAAAAAAGGACAACAAAAATCATAACATCAAGGCCAACTGAATATGTTGGGTCCCAGCTTTGATGCACCTGTATTGGGGGAACAGGGTGTGGCTCGGGTGGGTGAAGTTCTGGTGAAGGGTGATGATCTTCCTGTGACTCCGGGTGCTGTAGATGTCCTGAAGGGCAGGCAGTGTGCCCCCGGTGATGTGCATCAACCTCTGGAGAGCCCTGTGGTTGCGGAAGATGCAATTGCATTACCAGGCAGTGATACAAGTCGAAAAGATGCTCTCAATGGCGCATCTGTAGAGATTCATAAGGGTCTTAGGGGCCAAGTTGAATTTCTTCAGACTCCTGAGGTTGAAGATGCGCTGTTGAGCCTTCCTCACCACGCTGTCTATGTGAAGGGACCATTTCAGGTCCTCAGTGATGTGCACAGTGGAGAGCTTTTGACCCTCTTGACCCTCTCCACTGCAGCCATGTCGATGTGGATGGGGCGTGTTCTCTATGCTGTCTCCTGAAGTCCACAATAAACTCCTTCATGTTGTTGACGTTGAGGGAGAGGTTATTTTCCTGGCACCACTCCGCCAGGGCTCTCACCTCCTCCCTGTAGGTTGTTTCATTGTTGTTGGCAGTGGTAACCAGTCATTCATTGCAGGTGAGGCAGAGCCCCACCTGTTTTGAGCCCCACCTGCTTAGCTAAAAATAATATATATTTTGGTTGCCTGTTTCGCATGTTATTTTTGAATTTATACGTGTCACATATCAGTTGGTAAACAATGTAATAAAAAAATGAGTTAGTAGTGGTGGAAAGGGTGTATGGTGGAAAGGGTGTATGGTGGAAAGGGTGTATGGTGGATGACGGATCACCACCTCAAGCTGAACCTCGGCAAGACGGAGCTGCTCTTCCTCCCGGGGAAGTACTGCCCGTTCCATGATCTCGCCATCACGGTTGACAACTCCATTGTGTCCTCCTCCCAGAGCGCTAAGAACCTTGGTGTGATCCTGGACAACACCCTGTCGTTCTCAACCAACATCAAGGCGGTGGCCCGTTCCTGTAGGTTCATGCTCTACAACATCCGCAGAGTACGACCCTGCCTCACACAGGAAGCGGCGCAGGTCCTAATCCAGGCACTTGTCATCTCCCGTCTGGATTACTGCAACTCGCTGTTGGCTGGGCTCCCTGCCTGTGCCATTAAACCCCTTCAACTCATCCAGAACGCCGCAGCCCGTCTGGTGTTCAACCTTCCCAAGTTCTCTCACGTCACCCCGCTCCTCCGTTCTCTCCACTGGCTTCCAGTTGAAGCTCGCATCCGCTACAAGACCATGGTGGTTGCCTACGGAGCTGTGAGGGGAACGGCACCTCAGTACCTCCAGGCTCTGCTCAGGCCCTACACCCAAACAAGGGCACTGCGTTCATCCACCTCTGGCCTGCTCGCCTCCCTACCACTGAGGAAGTACAGCTCCCGCTCAGCCCAGTCAAAGCTGTTCGCTGCTCTGGCCCCCCAATGGTGGAACAAACTCCCTCACGACGCCAGGACAGCGGAGTCAATCACCACCTTCCGGAGACACCTGAAACCCCACCTCTTTAAGGAATACCTAGGATAGGATAAGTATCCCCCCCCCCTTTAAGATTTAGATGCACTATTGTAAAGTGACTGTTCCACTGGATGTCATAAGGTGAATGCACCAATTTGTAAGTTGCTCTGGATAAGAGCGTCTGCTAAATGACTTAAATGTAAATGTAATGTAAATGAGAGGGTGTATGGTGGAAAGGGTGTAAAGTGGAGAGGGTGTATGGTTCCAACATGGTCTCTTTTTTGCTTTCTTGAGTAAGGCAGCTCCAAAATGAAGGTGTTTCAGCCTGGCTCAGTGTATTCTGTGGTTGCAAATTCAACAATGAGTGGTTTGGAAGGAATCCGTGGCTAACTGCAAGCATTTCAAAGCAATCACAAGCCTGCTATTCAGTGGAGATGGTGTGTGGTCCAAGTCTGGGTCTCTTTTCTACATTTAAAAGGATAAACATTCACATGCAACACCATGGGCCCAAAAAGGTTGAATACATTGGCCATGCTGTCAACTCAGCATGATTTCTGCTGTAAATTCAGCATGATTTCTGCTGTAAATTCAGCATGATTTCTGCTGTCAATTCAGCATGATATCTGCTGTCAATTCAGCATGATTTCTGCTGTCAATTCAGCATGATTTCTGCTGTCAATTCAGCATGATTTCGGCTGTCAATTCAGCATGATTTCTGCTGTCAATTCAGCATGATTTCTGCTGTCAATTCAGCATGATATCTGCTGTCAATTCAGCATGATTTCTGCTGTCAATTCAGCATGATATCTGCTGTCAATTCAGCATGACTTCTGCTGTCAATTCAGCATGACTTCTGCTGTCAATTCAACATGATTTCTGCTGTCAATTCAGCATGATTTCTGCTGTCAATTCAGCATGATTTCTGCTGTCAATTCAGCATGATTTCTGCTGTGTTAAAAACAACTGTGAACCAGGAGGAAAAAAACGATCTCTGGCTGTGGAAAAAACATTTTGAACGGTCATCCAACTTGGAATTCCTAGTCAGGAACTGTGGAATCTTTCTAGTCCTCCGACCTGAAGATCACTGATGTCATGATTCAACCTTGTTTTTTTTCGAGTCCCCAATTGTCTTCAAAGCACCAAAGAATGCCAGACTTTGATGACAAAGTTTGATGACAAAATTTGCCCACAAGAATGACCACCGTGACACCTTTCTGTTCAAGTGAGAACATCACAACAAGTTGAGTCCAAAAATGTATTGTATGCTGCTGCATAAATTATGTAATATGCCAGGGACATATGTGTACTGTAGCTAAGAATGTAATACTAAGTGTATGTTCTGTAGTAAGTGGTTAGTAGCCCATGTGCCTCACCCTAATAATTTGGTCCCTTTCCTCCTCAGAACTTAGTCTACTATTCTGACTTGTGGTGCATATGTAGCCTATAGTCTGTCTTAGAGAAATTGAATATTGTAAGAGCTTTCATTGTCTGCTTTATATGCCCCCTTTATTTATCATAAAGTTCTGACTTGGTGTACAGGGAGAATACTGTAAGAACGGCCCATGTTCCGAATTCTGTCACTGTACATTTCAAAAGTGCTGAACAAATAGTTATTTTGACTACGTCCGTCTTAGCTCTCTCATTAACGTCTTAATCAAAATGACGGATTGCTTCTTATCTGCTCATTGATCCCTTATGCCATAGTTGGTACGTCTCAATTGATGGTAGAAACCACATTTGTTTAAGCAAGTCAGCCATATCAGCTATGTCTTTTTAAAAGGCAGTAATTGAGGCTGAATGAACTGTTTCGCTGCCAGACAAGGCTTCTTTGATAACCAGGTGTAGTGGTGGTAAGGATTCACTCCATGGTGCTGAAAAGAAAGCTCTGCTGTTGGGACAGATTTATGTAGGCCCTAACAGTTTGTGGGCACCGTTTGTCACCGTTATAGTGCAATTCATGTACTGTTTAGTGACTTTGCTGGCATGCATCTAAAAAACCTTTTTTGAGTTTGCCCCACCACGATTTACATGCTGAAATCACCACTGGTTGTTGGTAATCAGGCTGTTGTGTCGTCAGCAAACTTGATGATTGACTGAGACGTGCATGGCCATACAATCATGGGTGAACAAGGAGTACAGGAGTGGGCTGTGCATGCACCCCTGTGGGCCCCTGTGTTGAGGATCGGCGGTGGTGTTGTTGCCTACCTTCACCACTTGGGGTCGGCCCTTGTGGGAATTCCAGGATCTAGTTGCACAGGGAGGGGTTCAGACCCAGGGCCCTGAGCTTAGTGATGAGCTTGGAGGCCACATTGGGTTCGAAGGCTGAGCTGTTGTCGATGAACAGGATTCTTACATAGATATTTCTCTTGTCCAAGTGGGATAGCACAGTGTGCAGCGCAATGGCGATTGTGTCGCCCGTGGATCTGTTGGGGCGACATGCAAATTGAAGTGGGTCTAGGGTGTCAGGTAAGGTAGAGGTGATGTGGTCCATAACTAGCCTCTCAAAGCCCTTCATGATGACAGAAATGCAACTGGGAGATGGTCATTTAGTTGAGTTATCTTCTTGGGTACAGGAACAATGGTGGGCAACAATGGTGGGCAACAGACTGGGATATAGCGAGAATGAACATGTTTGTAAACACTCAAGCCAGCTGATCTGCACATGCTCTGAGGACATGACTTGGGATGTTTTGGCACTTAAATGACACTGTCTTTTCAGTTGTCCTCATAAAGCAAACATAACAATATTGACTGTAAGCTTGAAGCTGTCCCCGCAGAAATATAATGTCGATGAATTAGACATTAATATACAAGTAGGTGACATGTCTCTCACATACTTTGACTGCCTAGCTCCCTCTTTAATCAATGAAAGCATTTTCCAGGCCTCCTGAGATTGACTGGAGCAGACAAGAAATATTGGCAGAAAAGAAAAATGTGTCATCCTCCCGAATTGAGGGGCACATAATGATATTCACAAGGAGACCACCTGCAGAGACGCAAGGCAAACTGTTCCTAAGCAACAAAACACATTTTCTTTCTGAATGCCGATGAGGCTGGGGTTTACTGGGGGAAATTTCCCCACCGAATTAAGGCCTCGGCTCATGGTGTGTGTGTCATCTGTATGTGTGTGAAAAATACATCCCTCCATGGCTTAAGGGGCTTTGAGGAACAGTGACCAGCATCACTCACAGTGGATCCCATCCACCTGCAGCTCAGCATATTGAATGGACCCTGTGACACAGTAAGCTATACCTTCTTACACTGAGTAATGTGCTGTAATGTGCTACATTTCTTTATGGTAAAGATGTAAATTAATCAATTTATGTTTAAACACATACAGTATGATGTGTTTAAACATATGATAGACAATGTCTGCTGTAAATATCTCTGTATAAACGTATAAATAAAGACTGAAAAACTCCAATGAGCCCATAGCTGAGGCAAGGCTGCCATCTAGTGGTCTAATGCTGACATTCAAAATAAGTAGAGTGACCCATGGTGACACATGGTGGATGATGTCATGAGAGATGCATCTCCAGTCTTTTGTGGCTTTCTCTCATTTCCTCATCTCCCTTTTTCCAACTGCACCAATCGGAATAGATGCAAAACATTGTTTTTTTCACGTTTGTTGGTTTGTCATTTCTGTCAGTTCAGAGGGAATACAATAAAAAGATGGAGGAAAGCCACGTTAACAGAAGGAACTGTACGTATCAAGAATCTGTTTCACTTTTCAACAGACTGTTTGAACACCAAATACAAGTACGTCAATCTGGTTTTGTTTGAGGGTAAAAAAAGGGATTAAGTCCAAGTAAAATGTGTTTTTATACGTCATAGTTGTAATTTGATTTAGGCCTACATATCAGGAAAAGGAAAATATTAAAACAACTTGAAATTGTGTTGCGTTGGCTCGTGCTGATTAAGCATGTACGATGAAATAATGTGGTGTTCCACTGCAACCAATTATGTACGCTTAGAGCTGCAAGTGGAAACATGAGTGACGCAGAGTGAGTTGCCATTTATTTCAATATTTTTTTACATGTATCCTTTGAAATCTACAGACAAATCAAAGTCATTATGATCAGACTGGGACTACTTCTTAGTTACCAAGCGCACCCAAGTTCATTGCTTCAATTAACATGTTAATTAACTGTTGGCTTCAGTCAGGGTTTCATCCCGTTCTCAGGGCTTTTAAGTAATGGTCTACAGAAAAACAGCACAAGGAAAGCTGTGTGTTAACAAAACAGGGCAGGCAACGACAGATTTACTAATCAACCTAATCAGTCTAAGTGAAATGAGGGGCCACTTGAAATGGCTGAAATACTGTCTGCACTCAAACTCAAGGGAGCCCTCCCTGTTCAGTTCACACTTTCTAAGTGTTTAAATAGGACTTTTGAGGTAAACTAACTGTTAGAAGGACATCATGGCTTAAAATGCATCAACTGTTACAATTGTGTTGTGATCACATTATTGGACAAATAATATAAAAATGCCACAACATAACATTATATAAGAGCTCCCCCTAAATATAATCAAAGGGAGAAAAGGCTTTCACTGAATCACTTTTAAATAGGCGAGTACAATTCTGAATTGCAGAGGGCACTAAACTGATGTTAAATCCTGATGACAAGTCCTACTTCACTCCACTTGGGGGATGACCTTGAAGAGATATTCAAACTGAAATACAAAACACATGAATAATATATCAGAGGTGAAGCCATGCTATGAGCATCACTTAGATTTGTAGGATTATTGGTAACTGCAGACATGTATTTTGTCTGTTCAGCTTCATTTGGATGTCCTCTGACTCAACACTCTCCACCAAGGACGCCCCAATTACATAGGTAGACAAGAACTGCACACAGATGGGGGACCTTTAAGGCCGGCAGTCTTACCCAATGGTGTACATAAACTTTGAGACGTGTTGAAGCCACCGGTCGGCCATATTGGCACTCCCCAGTAGGAGCAGTCCTTCATAGGTCCTTCATAGGAATGAACAGTATTTCAATTAAATGTTTCAAGGAACAAATGACATGTATTCACGTATTTTTGTTGTTGTGGGGACAGTAGCATTAGCATCTCAAAAACGGATACATTAAAGAAAATGTTTTATATATTTATTTCACGTTATATAGTTTAAAAGTACACATTAAGTAGTTTTCAATATAATAAATGTGGCAAAAGCAAATATAGACAAATTCTATAGCTTACAAAATATAATACAACGGTGGGGGAGGGCCCCATCGGTCATCTAGTCTATATATAAATGGTTGGTCTTACCCCGTTGTAGCTAACTGTTATTATCATCATCCTTAGCTACCTAGGTGTATTAAACAGCCACACAGCCTATTTCTCCTGGTTTTGAAAAGCGCACAGCAAAGAGTAAGCTAACATTAGCTCGCCGGCAATGAATAAAATAACATTTCTCTGTTTAGCTCGGAGGTGTACAGTTAACCGTTAATCATGACCAAGACATTTTTACCGCAAACAAACACAGACAAACTATGATTTTGCCTCCACAGCAAAGTTGTCAAACTGTGCCAGTTCAAATGAGTGTGTTCCTATGGCAACCCAGCCACTCTTTGGTCCCAATACCACACTATTCTTCCATAGATGATATCCATTCAGCAACCTTGTGGCACATTCCCCCTGAAAATAGACAGGTTTCTATTAGTTAATGTGTCCATATAACACAGATAAATATACAGTATACGGCTATTTGTGTAAAGGAAAAGGCAGGGAGTCATTTATATGAAAAGAAGAGCTGACAGAGATGCATTTTCATGATAATTATCAGGTTTCCATGGAACTAGTTTTCCTACTGTTTCAGAGATTGTAGTTGTGAACATACCTCGACTGTGAGGGATAGAGTGTGCCAGCCGTACGCTCTCGTTCCAGAAAGACCCTCCGCAAGCACAGTCTCTCCAACTGTGAAACAAATAAGACTTGGTAAACAATAGGCATTAATATATCAATGGCTTGTGCACTACACAACAACACATTAACTGATAAGAAGGAATTTGTTAAACGCAGGTGTCACTTCAAACAATTAAAAGGGGTAATCTGCAGTTCAAACACTAAACAAGTTAAGGGCTGGAGAAATGTAACCACTCAGACTCATAGACAGAGCTATGGATTCAAGGACTGTTATCCACGATATCATAATTATAGATTTAACCATGTTTTGAGTCTATACAGTTTTTGTTTATGATTACATTGTTCACAAACATTGGCGTCCCAGCAAAATAAATAGTGGGGGTACGCTGTACTGGTAAAAATGATCCTGTAACAATAATGAAAACAAAATGTCGAAACTGTAGGCTATTACAGCATTATTTATCATTACCTCAAGTCTGAGGCATGAAACATCAAATCAAATTTTATTTGTCACATACACATGGTTAGCAGATGTTAATGTGAGTGTTGCGAATGCAGTAATAACCAACGAATAATCTAACCTAACAATTTCACAACAACTACCTTATAGACACAAGTGTAAAGGGATGAAGAATATGTACATAAAAATATATGAATGAGTGATGGTAAAGAACGGCATAGGCAGTAGACGGTATCGAGTACAGTATATACATATGAGATGAGTAATGTAGGGTATGTAAACAAAGTGCCATAGTTTAAAGTCATCATTTCTCATCAATTCCCATTATTAAAGTGGCTGCATTTGAGTCAGTATGTTGGCAGCAGCCACTCAATGTTAGTGGTGGCTGTTTAACAGTCTGATGGCCTTGAGATAGAAGCTGTTTTTCAGTCTCTCGGTCCCAGCTTTGATGCACCTGTACCGACCTCGCCTTCTGGATGATAGCGGGGTGAACACGGCAGTGGCTCGGGTAGTTGTTGTCCTTGATGATCTTTATGGCCTTCCTGTGACATCAGGTGGTGTAGGTGTCCTGAAGGGCAGGTAGTTTGCCCCCGGTGATGCGTTGTGCAGACCTCACTGCCCTCTGGAGAGCCTTACGGTTGTGGGCGGAGCAGTTGCCGTACCAGGCGGTGATACAGCCTGTAAAAGTTTGAGAGTGCTTTTGGTGACAAGCCAAATTTCTTCAGGTTCCTGCGCCTTCTTCACCACACTGTCTGTGTGGATGGACCAATTCAGTTTGTCCATGATGTGTACGCAGTGGAACTTAAAACTTACTACCCTCTCCACTACTGTCCCATCGATGTGGATAGGGGGTGCTCTCTCTGCTGTTTCCTGAAGTTGATGATCATCTTCTTTGTTTTGTTTTGTTGACGTTGAGTGAGAGGTTATTTTCCTGACACCACACTCCGAGGGCCCTCACCTCCTCCCTGTAGGCCATCTCGTTGTTGTTGGTAATCAAGCCTAGCACTGTAGTGTCGTCTGCAAACTTGATGATTGAGTTGGAGGCGTGCATGGCCACGCAGTCGTGGGTGAACAGGGAGTACAGGAAAGGGCTCAGAACGCACCCTTGTGGGGCCCCAGTGTTGAGGATCAGTGGGGTGGAGATGTTGTTACCTACCCTCACCACCTGGGGGCGGCCCATCAGGAGGTCCAGTACCCAGTTGCACAGGGCAGGGTCGAGACCCAGGGTCTCGAGCTTGATGACGAGTTTGGAGAGTACTATGGTGTTAAATGCTGAGCTGTAGTCAATGAACAGCATTCTCACATAGGTATTCCTCTTGTCCAGATGGATTAGGGCAGTGTGATTGCGATTGCGTCGTCTGTGGACCTATTGGGGCGGTAAGTAAATTGGAGTGGGTCTAGGGTGTCAGGTTGGGTGGAGGTGATATGGTCCACTTCATGACGACGGAAGTGAATGCTTAGGGGCGGTAGTAGTTTAGCTCAGTTACCTTAGCTTTCTTGGGAACAGGACCAATGGTGGCCCTCTTGAAGCATGTGGGAACAGCAGACTGGGATAAGAATTGATTGAATATGTTCGTAAACACACCAGCCAGCTGGTCTGCCCATGCACTGAGGACGCGGCTGGGGATGCCGTCTGGGCCTGCAGCCTTGCGAGGGTTAACACGTTTAAATGTTTTACTCAAGTCGTCTGCAGTGAAGGAGAGTCCCCAAGTTTTGGTAGCGGGCGTGTCAGCGGCGCTGTATTGTCCTCAAAGCGAGCAATGAAGTTGTTTAGTCTGTCTGGGAGCAAGACATCCTGGTCCGCGACGGGACTGGTTTTCTTTTTGTAATCTGTGATTGACTGTAGAACCTGCCACATACCTCGTGTCTGAGGCATTGAATTGCGACTCTACTTTGTCTCTATACTGACGCTTAGCTTGTTTGATTGCTTTGCGGAGGGAATAACTACACTGTTTGTATTCGTTCATGTCTCCGGTCACCTTGCCCTGGTTAAAAGCAGTGGTTCACGCTTTCAGTTTTGCGCGAATTCTGCCATCAATCCACAGTTTCTGGTTTGGGAATGTTGCTGTGGGTACGACATCGCCGATGCACTTGCTAATAAACTCGCTCACCGAATCAGCGTATTCATCAATGTTGTTGTTTGACGCAATGCGTATATATCCCAATCCACGTGACCGAAGCAATTTTGAAGCGTGGAATCAGATTGGTCAGAACAGCGTTGAAGAGACCCGAGCGCGGGGGCTTCCTGTTTTAGTCCCTGTCTATAGGCAGGGTGCAACAAAATGGAGTCGTGGTCAGCTTTTCCAAAAGGAGGGTGGGGGAGGGCCTTATAGGCATTGTGGAAATTAGAATAACAATGATCCAGGGTTTTACCAGCCCTGGTAGCACAATCAATATGTTGATAGAATTGAGGGAGTCTTGTTTTCAGATTAGCCTTGTTAAAATCCCCAGCTAAAATGAATGCAGCCTCAGCATATGTGTTTTCCATTTTACATAGAGTCAAATAAAGTTTGTTCAGGGCCATCGATGTGTCTGCTTGGGGGGGAATATATGTGGTTGTGATTATAAATCGAATTCTGTTGGTAGATAATGCGGTCAACATTTGATTGTGAGGAATTCTAAGTCAGGTGAACAGAAGGACTTGAGTTCCTGTATGTTGTTATGATCACACCACGTCTCATTAATCATAAGGCATACCCCCCCGCCCCTCTTCTTACCAGAAAGATGCTTGTTTCTGTCAGCGCGATGCGTGAAGAAACCAGCTGGCTGTACCGACTCCGATAGCGTGTCTCGAGTGAGCCATGTTTCCATGAAGTAAAGAACGTTACAGTCTCTGATGTCTCTCTGGAATGCTACCCTTGTTCGGATTTCATCAACCTTGTTGTCAAGAGACTAGACATTGGTGAGTAGTATGCTAGGGAGCGGTGCACGATGTGCCCATCTCCGGAGCCTGACCAGAAGACCGCTTAGTCTGCCCCTTTTACGGCATCATTGTTTTGGTTCGCCAGCTGGGATCCGATCCATTGTCATGGGTGGTGGGCAAAACAGAAGATCCGCTTCGGGAAAGTCGTATTCTTGATCGTAATGGTGAGTTGACGTTGCTCTTATCTCCGGTAGTTCCTCCCGATTATATGTAATAAAACCTAAGATTACCTGTGGTACCAATGTAAGAAATAACACGTAAAAAACAACACTGCATAGTTTCCTAGGAACGAGAAGCGAGGCGGCCATCTCTGTTGAGTGAATCAACTTGAAAGCGGGTGGTATAGACTATGTTCCAAAATGCCATGTGGTTCGAGGAAAACACTGACATTTTGCCAAGGCAGAGATGAGTGGCCGAAAACCGAGACTCGCACGGACTGTCACCAAATAGCATGACACTGTGGTGTTTAGTGGAGCCATTCATTCTGTCACCAAATAGCATGACACTGTGGTGTTTAGTGGAGCCATTCATTCTGTCACCAAATAGCATGACACTGTGGTGTTTAGTGGAGCCATTCATTCTGTCACCAAATAGCATGACACTGTGGTGTTTAGTGGAGCCATTCATTCTGTCACCAAATAGCATGACACTGTGGTGTTTAGTGGAGCCATTCATTCTGTCACCAAATAGCATGACACTGTGGTGTTTAGTGGAGCCATTCATTCTGTTACCAAATAGCATGACACTGTGGTGTTTAGTGGAGCCATTCATTCTGTCACCAAATAGCATGACACTGTGTTGTTTAGTGGAGCCATTCATTCTGTTACCAAATAGCATGACACTGTGGTGTTTAGTGGAGCCATTCATTCTGTCACCAAATAGCATGACACTGTGTGTTTAGTGGAGCCATTAATTCTGTCACCAAATAGCATGACACTGTGGTGTTTAGTGGAGCCATTAATTCTGTCACCAAATAGCATGACACTGTGTGTTTAGTGGAGCCATTCATTCTGTCACCAAATAGCATGACACTGTGGTGTTTAGTGGAGCCATTAATTCTGTCACCAAATAGCATGACACTGTGTGTTTAGTGGAGCCATTAATTCTGTCACCAAATAGCATGACACTGTGTGTTTAGTGGAGCCATTAATTCTGTCACCAAATAGCATGACACTGTGGTGTTTAGTGGAGCCATTAATTCTGTCACCAAATAGCATGACACTGTGTGTTTAGTGGAGCCATTCATTCTGTCACCAAATAGCATGACACTGTGGTGTTTAGTGGAGCCATTCATTCTGTCACTAAATAGCATGACACTGCGTGTTTAGTGGAGCCATTAATTCTGTCACCAAATAGCATGACACTGTGTGTTTAGTGGAGCCATTCATTCTGTCACCAAATAGCATGACACTGTGGTGTTTAGTGGAGCCATTCATTCTGTCACCAAATAGCATGACACTGGTGTTTAGTGGAGCCATTAATTCTGTCACCAAATAGCATGACACTGCGTGTTTAGTGGAGCCATTCATTCTGTCACCAAATAGCATGACACTGCGTGTTTAGTGGAGCCATTCATTCTGTCACCAAATAGCATGACACTGTGGTGTTTAGTGGAGCCATTAATTCTGTCACTAAATGGCATGACACTGTGGTGTTTAGTGCAACAGAAGTAGTCTCTTTCCATTCACTGTTGCCAGTCGATAAACATGCGCAGGAAACCTACTAAAGGAGCCCTTTGAAGTGATTGTTGTGTTCATGCCACAATAAAAGGTCATATATAGGCCTACAGAAGCTATTGAATGAATAGGGATTCTAAAGATAAATCTATGATCAGCAGTTTGACCAAGACGCACCTCCAACAACACATAACACCTCACATTATTCTGCCCCAAAACAATGAGAACTTCTCTCACTCAGTGGCATGAGGGCTACTTAAGTGAGCGCTGATGCTGCCTCATGGTAAGATATGCCAAACATATTTATCTTATCCATGTCCAGTGCGCCTCTGCAGGGTGCTGTGGGAGAGATGCAGCACTGCAGGGCTCCATCAAATCAATTTAACATAAATTAGGCCTGTGTAGCCTACAGTAGAAAGAGTAGCCTGTGGAGTTGCCTTTTCTGTAGCCCCAGACTGGAGACCAAATGTATTACAATGTCATGAAACAGACACTTTAAAATCCTTAACTTATTAATGAGGAGAGAGTGAGTGCAGGAGAGAAAAACGGCAAGCAGGCAGACATCAGCTTTAGAGTGGCATAGTCAAACAGACAGACAGGAAATGGTGCTGAAAGTAATTCATTTCAACAATTGTCTTCATTTTAATTTGATTTCATTTAAATACCTCAAAGTCTGGGAACAGCTTGGTGTGTATCAGTAAAACCAGGGCTTAAATTAATTGAGAGTATGCCATACTGTTAGTTTAAGTAAAATGCAAAAAGGACACACATTAGCTTTATATTTTGAACTAAATAAAAGCCTCCAGATAAACATTGTTATAGAACACTTTGTATTAACTCTGTGGTGCCTTACGCTACAAACACGCTTTAAAATGCCCACAAAAGACATGACTGATGCATATGGGATATATCGATTAGTCTCTATGACATTCTGAAGCTGAGCTGAGGAATGTATAGCTATTCTGTGCCAGGCAGCATTTAGGGAAACACTTCTGTTGTTGGGCTAAGCGACGGACAAGTAGTAAGCAGTTGAAGTTTCCATTTTTCTGTGTTGGTCGAGCCGCCTGTGTGGTTGGTTTTTAAAGTGCCTGGTTAGATTCATACTCTAATATTAAATTATTTGCAAGACACTCTGGTTTGACATTGGACAAATATGGTAAGAATGCATATTTCTCTATCCATTCTTCCCTGAAACTTCTATTTTCATGATCCACCTTTCTTTTGAGACTTTCAGAGCTACATTTTCTGTTGAATACAAGCTGTTTTCCCCCAATCAACGCACAAAGAAACATCAAAAAAACAAATTTAAGAGGGATCTTGGTGATTTTATCACAGTACTCAGATCGAAAATATTAGGATATATTATTGACATTGAACTGATTTATATATCCTACTAATCAGATATGTTAAATTGGGTTTAATTTGTAGCAGAGGTCTATGAATTGGGCTGCCATTATGTTCTGTTCTGCCGACTATTAGCTGAGTCCAAACCTATTGCCGACCTCTCCTGAATTCTATTCTAGTTTAGAGGGGATAGGTTGGGGGTGGTAATGTTTTGTCTAGCCTAGGGCGGCAGAACATACATTTACATTTAACATTTAAGTAATTTAGCAGACGCTCTTATCCAGAGCGACATACAAATTGGTGCATTCACCTTATGACATCCAGTAGAACAGTCACTTTACAATAGTGCATCTAAATATTAAAGGGGGGGGTGAGAAGGATTACTTATCCTATCATAGGTATTCCTTAAAGAGGTGGGGTTTCAGGTGTCTCCGGAAGGTGGTGATTGACTCCGCTGTCCTGGCGTCGTGAGGGAGTTTGTTCCACCATTGAGGGGCCAGAGCAGCGAACAGTTTTGACTGGGCTGAGCGGGAACTGTACTTCCTCAGTGGTGGGGAGGCGAGCAGGCCAGAGGTGGATGAACGCAGTGCCCTTGTTTGGGTGTAGGGCCTGATCAGAGCCTGGAGGTACTGAGGTGCCGTTCCCCTCACAGCTCCGTAGGCAAGCACCATGGTCTTGTAGCGGATGCGAGCTTCAACTGGAAGCCAGTGGAGAGAGCGGAGGAGCGGGGTGATGTGAGAGAACTTGGGAAGGTTGAACACCAGACGGGCTGCGGCGTTCTGGATGAGTTGTAGGGGTTTAATGGCACAGGCAGGGAGCCCAGCCAACAGCGAGTTGCAGTAATCCAGACGGGAGATGACAAGTGCCTGGATTAGGACCTGTGCCTCTTCCTGTGTGAGGCAGGGTCGTACTCTGCGGATGTTGTAGAGCATGAACCTACAGGAACGGGCCACCGCCTTGATGTTAGTTGAGAACGACAGGGTGTTGTCCAGGATCACGCCAAGGTTCTTAGTGCTCTGGGAGGAGGACACAATGGAGTTGTCAACCGTGATGGCGAGATCATGAAACGGGCAGTCCTTCCCCGGGAGGAAGAGCAGCTCCGTCTTGCCGAGGTTCAGCTTGAGGTGGTGATCCATCATCCACACTGATATGTCTGCCAGACATGCAGAGATGCGATTCGCCACCTGCTCATCAGAAGGGGGAAAGGAGAAGATTAATTGTGTGTCATCTGCATAGCAATGATAGGAGAGACCATGTGAGGTTATGACAGAGCCAAGTGACTTGGTGTATAGCGAGAATAGGAGAGGGCCTAGAACAGAGCCCTGGGGGACACCAGTGGTGAGAGCGCGTGGTGAGGAGACAGATTCTCGCCACGCCACCTGGTAGGAGCGACCTGTCAGGTAGGACGCAATCCAAGCGTGGGCCGCGCCGGAGATGCCCAACTCGGAGAGGGTGGAGAGGAGGATCTGATGGTTCACAGTATCGAAGGCAGCCGATAGGTCTAGAAGGATGAGAGCAGAGGAGAGAGAGTTAGCTTTAGCAGTGCGGAGCGCCTCCGTGATACAGAGAAGAGCAGTCTCAGTTGAATGACTAGTCTTGAAACCTGACTGATTTGGATCAAGAAGGTCATTCAGAGAGAGATAGCGGGAGAGCTGGCCAAGGACGGCACGTTCAAGAGTTTTGGAGAGAAAAGAAAGAAGGGATACTGGTCTGTAGTTGTTGACATTGGAGGGATCGAGTGTAGGTTTTTTCAGAAGGGGTGCAACTCTCGCTCTCTTGAAGATGGAAGGGACGTAGCCAGCGGTCAGGGATGAGTTGATGAGCGAGGTGAGGTAAGGGAGAAGGTCTCCGGAAATGGTCTGGAGAAGAGAGGAGGGGATAGGGTCAAGCGGGCAGGTTGTTGGGCGGCCGGCCGTCACAAGACGCGAGATTTCATCTGGAGAGAGAGAGGGGAGAAAGAGGTCAGAGCACAGGGTAGGGCAGTGTGAGCAGAACCAGCGGTGCCGTTTGACTTAGCAAACGAGGATCGGATGTCGTCGACCTTCTTTTCAAAATGGTTGACGAAGTCATCTGCAGAGAGGGAGGAGGGGGGGAGGAGAATTCAGGAGGGAGGAGAAGGTGGCAAAGAGCTTCCTAGGGTTAGAGGCAGATGCTTGGAATTTAGAGTGGTAGAAAATGGCTTTAGCAGCAGAGACAGAGGAGGAAAATGTAGAGAGGAGGGAGTGAAAGGATGCCAGGTCCGCAGGGAGGCGAGTTTTCCTCCATTTCCGCTCGGCTGCCCGGAGCCCTGTTCTGTGAGCTCGCAATGAGTCGTCGAGCCACGGGGCGGGAGGGGAGGACCGAGCCGGCCTGGAGGATAGGGGACATAGAGAGTCAACGGATGCAGAAAGGGAGGAGAGGAGGGTTGAGGAGGCAGAATCAGGAGATAGGTTGGAGAAGGTTTGAGCAGAGGGAAGAGATGATAGGATGGAAGAGGAGAGAGTAGCGGGGAGAGAGAGCGAAGGTTGGGACGGCGCGATACCATCCGAGTAGGGGCAGTGTGGGAGGTGTTGGATGAGAGCGAGAGGGAAAAGGATACAAGGTAGTGGTCGGAGACTTGGAGGAGTTGCAATGAGGTTAGTGGAAGAACAGCATCTATTAAAGATGAGGTCGAGCGTATTGCCTGCCTTGTGAGTAGGGGGGGAAGGTGAGAGGGTGAGGTCAAAAGAGGAGAGGAGTGGAAAGAAGGAGGCAGAGAGGATTGAGTCAAAGGTAGACGTGGGGAGGTTAAAGTCGCCCAGCACTGTGAGAGGTGAGCCGTCCTCAGGAAAGGAGCTTATCAAGGCATCAAGCTCATTGATGAACTCTCCGAGGGAACCTGGAGGGCGATAAATGATAAGGATGTTAAGCTTGAAAGGGCTGGTAACTGTGACAGCATGGAATTCAAAGGAGGCGATAGACAGATGGGTAAGGGGAGAAAGAGAGAATGACCACTTGGGAGAGATGAGGATCCCGGTGCCACCACCCGGCTGACCAGAAGCTCTCGGGGTGTGCGAGAACACGTGGGCGGACGAAGAGAGAGCAGTAGGAGTAGCAGTGTTGTCTGTGGTGATCCATGTTTCCGTCAGTGCCAAGAAGTCGAGGGACTGGAGGGAGGCATAGGCTGAGATGAACTCTGCCTTGTTGACCGCAGATCGGCAGTTCCAGGGCGGCAGAATGTAAAGGGCCACTCATAAATGTTTTGGGTGCACGAGCGTGCACACACAGAAGGTCCCGTACCAGGAAGAATTTAAATATACTTTCACCCCTGTATGAGTGTCTGCTAAATGACTAAAATGTAAAATCTCTTTCAATGGATAATCAACATTGAGATGCCTTTTAAGTCCTAGACTAGGCTTAACCTGTGTCTGGAAAAATGTCCATCCATTTACATTTATTTTGAGTAAAATACTGACCAAGGTCATTGGTGACTTTGTAGGAGCCATCTGCAAACACCCAGAAGAAGACTCCTTTAGCGCTGCGGACCGACCCGCCTCCTTTGTCCACTCTGGCTGCGATGAACACTCCTCCAGTCTTCACCGTCTCCATGAAGACATCACAGCTCACTGTCAGGTTCTGCCTGGAAAACATACAGTATACACCATAACAATTCTACACCGTAAAATGCACTCTTTCTTGACCCGTTTTCCTGTCCAGTAATTACACGCACCAGTTTCATAAGACATTTGTAGCACATCAAGGCAGATAAAAGTAATAAAAGCTCTTTCTAATTAATGTTATTATCATGACCTGAGCAGGAGTCTAAGAAGTTACCCCTTGGTACAGATCTAGGATCAGCTTCCCCTGCCTCAATCATAACCTTAACCATTAGTGGGGGAAATAAAAAACTAACCCTAGATCAACAACTAGGGGCAACTTCACCCTATACCTCGCCCCCCACTTCCCCTGCCCTGATTCCTCACCATTTATAGTCTCCGATGACGCTAATGGTCTGTTCGGCATCTGTTGCCCAGGTAACAGGCAACTGTGTGACCACCTGGCGCAGGGTGAAGACATGAGGACCAGGGTCCGTCAGGTTTAAGTAATACTCAAACACCCCCGTCTGGTCAGCAAAGTCTGGGGCCTCAGAGAAGGAAGGGATCGCTGCAGAGAGAGAGAAACAGAGAGAGAGCAAGCACAAAAGAGAACAGCATTAATTTAATCATTTACATTTTAATATGTTTTATGATCATTTGCGGGTTGTTTTTGGTAGATAGTGACATTTATCCTTTAAAAATGTACTTACCAACATTAAAGTCATCCTTGTATACTTTGGGGAATGTGTCAGAGGGGGTGGATCAGGGTACGTCCCTTTCTGCCCAGTGGTTATGGTGGTTAAAGTGTAAACCTCATCTACATCCAGGCTCAAGGTGAACAAACCATCGGAAATCTAGCAAGGAAAGTGTAAGGGAGCCAGCATGAAACTCATGGCAAAGAAAACTGCCCACACCAAAACATATCCAACGTAACCGCTCATAAAAGTTCGTTTGGAGATGTGAAATGTCACAGGAGGAGAAATATCATACTGTGCAAGACTCAAAACACGATCCAAAGACAAGATGACACTAACACTTTAAGATGTCTAACACTTTCAGAAGCTTGGGCACACACCTCTTGTATAAAAAAAATATATACAGTTGAAGTCGGAAGTTTACATACACCTTAGCCAAGTACATTTAAACTCAGTTTTTACAAATTCCCTGTCTTAGGTCAGTTAGGATCACCACTTTATTTTAAGAATGTGAAATGTCTATAATAATAGTAGAGAGAATTATTTATTTCAGCTTTTATTTCTTTCATCACATTCCCAGTAGGTCAGAAGTTTACATACACTCAAATAGTATCTGGTAGCACTGCCTTTAAATTGTATAATATGGGTCATATCTTTTGGGGTAGCCTTCCACAAGCTTCTCACAATAAGTTGGGTGAATTCTGGCCCATTCCTCCTGACAGAGATGGTGTAACTGAGTCAGGTTTGTAGGTCTCCTTGCTCGCATACGCTTTTTCAGTTCTGCCCACAAATTTTCTATAGAATTGAGGTCAGGGCTTTGCGATGTCCATTCCAATACCTTGACTTTGTTGTCCTTAAGCCATTTTGCCACAACTTTGGAAGAATGCCTTGGGTTATTGTCCATTTGGAAGACCCATTTGCGACCAAGCTTCAACTTCCTGACTGATGTCTTGAGATGTGGCTTCAATATATCCACATACTTGTCCTCCCTAAGGAGCCATCTATTTTGAAGTGCACCAGTCCCTCCTGCTGCAAAGAACTCCCACAACATGATGCTGCCACCCCCGTGCTTCGGCTTGCAAGCATCCCCGTTTTTCCTCCAAACATAACGATGGTCATTATGGCCAAACAGTTCAATTTTTGTTTCATCAGACCAGAGGACATTTCTCCAAAAGTAAGCTCTTTGTCCCCATGAGCAGTTGCAAACCATAGTCTGGCTATTTTATGGCAGTTTTGAAGCAGTGGCTTCTTCCTTGCTGAGCTGCCTTTCAGGTTATGTCAAAATAGGACCCGTTTTACTGTGGATATAGATACTTTTGTACCAGTTTCCTCCAGCATCTTCACAAGGTACTTTGCTGTTGTTCTGGGATTGATTTGCACTTTTCGCACCAAAGTACGTTAATCTCTAGGAGACAGAACACGTCTCCTTTCTGAGCGGTATGACGGCTGTGTGGTCCCATGGCGTTTATACTTGCGTACTATTGTTTGTACAGATGAACGTTGTACCTTCAGGCATTTGGAAATTGCTCCCAAGGATGAACCAGACTTGCGGAAGACTACTTTTCTTTTTCCAAGGTCTTGGCTGATTTCTTTAGATTTTCCCATGATGTCAAGCAAAGAGTCACTGAGTTTGAAGGTAGGCCTTGAAATACATTAACAGGTACACCTCCAATTGATATCAATTATCCTATCAGAATCTTCTAAAGCCATGACATAATTTTCTGGATTTTTTCAGTGTACGTAAACTTCTGACCCACTGGAATTGTGATACAGTGAGTTATAAGTGAAATAATGTCTGTATACAATTGTTGGAAAAATGTATTGTCCTGCACAAAGTAGATGTCCTAACTGACTTGCCAAAACTATAGTTTGTTAACTTCTTCGAGATAGGGGGCGCTCTTTTAATTTTTGGATAAAAAAACGTTCCAGTTTTAAACAAGATATTTTGTCACGAAAAGATGCTCGACTATGCATGTGATTGACAGCTTTGGAAAGAAAAAACTCGGTTCTCCAAGGTGTCTGCAGCATTGTGACGTATTTGTAGGCATATCATTGGAAGATTAACCATAAGAGACTACATTTACCAGGTGTCCGCCCGGTGTCCTGTGTAGAAATTATTGCGTAATCTCTTGGTCCATGCGCGTTCCATTTCTTCAGAGGAGAAAGTCAACTGCCACGAAGGATTTATAATCGATAGATATGTGAAAAACACCTTGAGGATTGATTCTAAACATCGTTTGCCATGTTTCTGTCGATATTATGGAGTTAATTTGGAAAAAAGTTCACGTTTTAATGACTTAATTTTAGTTTTTTTTCTTACCCAAACGTGATTGTCATGTTTTGTCATTGATTATCATGTCTTGTCCCTGTGCTTCCCCTTCTATTCGTTTCCCTCTGCTGGTCTTATTAGGTTCTTTCCCTCTTTCTATCCCTCTCTCTCCCCCTCCCTCTCTCACTCTCTCGCTCTCTCTTCTCTCTATCGTTCCGTTCCTGCTCCCAGCTGTTCCTATTCCCCTAATCAATCATTTAGTCTTCCCACACCTGTTCCCGATCCTTTTCCCTGATTAGAGTCCCTATTTCTCTCCTTGTTTTCCGTTCCTTCCCTGTCGGATCCTTGTCTATAATTCACCGTGCTGTGTCTATGTATTGCCCTGTCGTGTCGTGTTTCCCTCAGATGCTGCGTGGTGAGCAGGTGTCTGAGTCTGCTACGTTCAAGTGCCTTCCCGAGGCAACCTGCAGTTCTTGATCAAGTCTCCAGTCTGTTCTCGTCATTACGAGTAGTATTATGCCTTTTGTTTTGTAAAGTAACTTTACTGGATTAAAAACTCTGTTTTCGCCAAGTCGCTTTTGGGTCCTCATTCACCCGCATAACAGTGATGAAGAAAACAGAGCGATTTGTCAACACAAATGATATTTCTGTAAAAACGGAACATTTGCTATCTAACTGAGAGTCTCCTCATTGAAAACATCTGAAGTTCTTCAAAGGTAAATTATTTTATTTGAATGCTTTTCTGGTTTTTGTGAAAATGTTGCATGCTGAATGCCAGGCATAATCCTATGCTAGGCTATCAATACTGTTACACAAATGCTTGTTTTGCTATGGTTGAGAAGCATATTTTTGAAAATCTGAGATGACAGTGTTGTTAACAAAAGGCTAAGCTTTAGAGCTAGCATATTGATTTCATTTAATTTGTGATTTTCATGAATAGTTAACGTTGTGTTATGCTAATGAGCTTGCGGATAGATTTACACAATCCTGGATACAGGTTTTTTTCTTAGCTAAACGTGACGCAGAAAACGGAGCGATTTGTTCTAAGCAAATAATCTTTCAGGAAAAACTGAACATTTGCTATCTAACTGAGAGTCTCCTCATTGAAAACATCCGAAGTTCTTCAAAGGTAAATTATTTTATTTGAATGCTTTTCTGGTTTTTGTGAAAATGTTGCCTGCTGAATGCTAATGCTAAATTCTACGCTAAATGCTACGCTAGCTTTCGATACTGTTACACAAATGCTTGTTTTGCTATGGTTGAGAAGCATATTTTGAAAATCTGATATGACAGTGTTGTTAACAAAAGGCTAAGCTTGAGAGCTAGCATATTGATTTCATTTCATTTGCGATTTTCATGAATAGTTAACGTTGCGTTATGGTAATGGGCTTGAGGCTGTAGTCACGATCCCGGATCCGGGATGGCTCGACGCAAGAAGTTAACAAGGAACTTGTGGAGTGGTTGAAAAATGAGTTTACGTAACTTTCCGACTTTATATATGTACATAAAAAGATCACAGTTGTCAGAGGAGTAAGTTTACCTTTAAGGGACTCAGTTTCTTGAAGAAGAATGGCTTTTTAGTCTTGAAGTCAAACCTCGACTGCCATCCCTGTAATTCCCTGATCGAGGCCTATGAAAGAGACACGTTTACTAAGACAAAGTAGCCTTTTAATCATTAACAGGCATGCGATAACTGTAACAATACTCACAAAAGATCCATTGAGTTGGAATGTTACATTCTGGGGTGTGACATTGAAGGGCAGCAGTGGAGGCCTTACGCACACAGAATGATCATGAGTCTGAAAGATAGAGAAAGAAATATCACATTTCACAGTCACATTGTGTCACAGACAATTTCATCTACAAACAAACTATGGTCACAACACAGTCCTTGCATCAACAGACAGCGGAAGCGAGCTGATAACTCACCGGACTTCCTTCTACTAGCTAAAGCTTAGATCGGAGGCTCCTGGGAAAGCACAGCTTAGTATGATAGAGAGAGCCTGAGGAAATTGTTGACTTTCTCCAAAACCAGCCTTAAAAGTTAAGCTTCAGAGATCTAACAAGAGCTTTACTTGAATGGACTATTCAAATTAGGAAATGGTTCAAAGCACAGTGTACAATCAACAAAATAATGAAGCCTTCTACTAACATTAGATAGCATTACTCAGAATAAATATTCAGTTTAACAGACATAATATACAGGAAGATAAATACCAACCATGGTTTCTATGAAGACGGAGAGGTTTCCCTTGCTGTCAGTCAGTGTAACATAGCTTCCCCCGTTTGCCAGATGCCCAACGGTCTGCAGGTAGGTCCATCCAGGCTGGCTAAACTGGGTGGTGTGTGCTAGGAGACAATATTGTCAAATGTAAATCAAATATTCAAATTATATTTCTACATTAGCAGTTGTCACTTGCTTCAAGACGAAATGTGAGATGCTGAGAGCTGCTTTTGGGGAAGCTTCATATAACAGCGAATCTGTAAGAAGGTCATCAAACATCATTGTGCTAATCTGTACCTACTTTGCAAGTGTTAACAAGTGTAACTCATAACAAAATATATGAAAAACAACAATTTGAGGGTGAGCCATCCATTCCTTTAAGTGCAGAGGGTTACCAGTTGTCCAGATGGGTGATTCCACCACAGATGGGTGATTCCACCACAGATGGGTGATTCCACCACAGATGGGTGATTCCGCTCCTCTGCTGTCATCAAGCCATCTCGCCCAAAGGGAAGATCCTCATAGTAACTGGCTACCAGGTTCCAGGATATGCTGCTGAACAAACATATATTTCATTTTGGGAATGTTTGTTCAAATCGCCACAGGTTTTTATTTTAGCTCTTAAATATGAGGCACACAAACACTGAGTGTACAAAACATTAAGAACACTGTCCTAATATTGAGTTGCTTCACCTTTTGCTCTCAGAATAGCCTCAATTAGTCGGGGCATGGACTCTACAAGGTGTCGAACATTTTCCACAGGGATTCTGGCCCATGTTTTCCACACTTGTATCAAGTTGGCTCGATCCCCGGGACCACCCATACGGGACCACCCATACGGGACCACCCATACGTAGAATGTATGCACGCATGACTGTAAGTCGCTTTGGATAAAAGCGTCTGCTAAATGGCATATATTATTATTATTATTATTATGTCTTTTGGGTGGTGGACCATTCTTGATACGCACAGGCAACTGTTAAGTGTGAAAAACCCAACAATGTAGCTGTGCTTGACACACTCTAACCTGTGTGCCTGGCACCCATTCAAAGGCACTTAAATATTTTATCACCCTCTGAATAGCACACATACACAATCCATGCCTCAATTGTCTTGAGACTTAAAAATCTTTCTTTAACCTGTCTCCTCTCCTTCATCTACACTGATTGAAGTGGATTTAACAGGTGACATCAACTAGGGATCATAGACTTCACTTGGATTTACCTGGTCAGTCTATGTCATGTCCCTAATGTACACTCAGTGTATGCTTCTTCATCAAGGTTCAGAAGAGGGTGAGTAAAGAGGGCAACATAAAGGAGAGTGTGAGCCGTAGGTGGTCCTTCTGTAGCTCAGTTGGTAGAGCATGGCGCTTGTAACGCCAGGGTAGTGGGTTCGATCCCCGGGACCACCCATACGTAGAATGTATGCACACATGACTGTAAGTCGCTTTGGATAAAAGCGTCTGCTAAATGGCATATATTATTATATTATTATATATTACGTAGTGTGAGTGAAATAACATGCTCAGAACGTGATCCGGATCCTTAGCTTTGATAAAGAGATTAAGAAAGATTTCTGTAAGGCTGGGGGCGAAAACTCCGTATTCTCAGCCAGGGCCTTAATTGACAACTAACTCCATTCAGTCTAACAACAAAAGTCAACTATTTCAATCACAGACGGAGTACCAAAATAAAAAATGACACATTTCAGCATCTCTGTGACAATTGACAATAAATGATCTAAGCAGGCTCAACTTGTCTAACTGCTAAGTTCACTTGCCCATGGTCAATAGAGCAACCCTTAATGTCAAGAACGACCTTCTCACTGTTGCCGTACTTAGGCTGATTTTGTGTACAAATAAATAAATAAAATGTACGCAGTCATGAGTCCGTTGACATAGTTCTGGTTGAGAATGCGGGCCCAGCAGCCTCCCCCCACCTCGTCATTGAAAGTGCTATAGTCTTCAGACGACCACAGCTTCTTCTGTGTCTTCCGGGCGTCCATCACTGAGGTGGTGCCTGGGTAGTGGGCCCTGTCAGGCCACACACATGGAATGGTATGAAGGTGATGAACATACACGCGCGCGCATACAAACACATGTTCACACACAACGTATACAGACATACAGTACCAGTCAAAAGTTTGGACACACCTACTCATTCAAAAGTTCTTTATATTTACTACTTTCTACATTGTAGAATAATAATGAAGACATCAAAACTATGAAACAACACTTATACATCATGAAAAACAAAATAAGCACTGTGAATGCAGAATGTAGTCCTGAGGAATACTTCCTGAAAGGATGGAAGAAATGCTTCATGCAGTAAATGGAAGAGGTTGTCTCTTCAAGAGATGACGCAGCATAATTCACAGAAAAACTCTCCTAACCTATCACATCAACTGCTTCGGCCAGCTCTCGATCGACAAGCATTGAGTAGGTTATAGGCTGCCATAGGTTATCACTGGCTATGATTCTGACCTTCTCCAAACCCCCCTTATCCAGAGTGTGCCGCAGCAGCTACCCAGTGACAGAGAGAGAAAGGTGAGTGAGAAGGTGATGAGGTATTGAAGAACCATTCAGGACCATGGACTACATTATTGTATTAACCTTTTACTGTAACATATGCCAGCGCCATGCAATAGATGCATCTTAGATACTAGAGGGGACACATTCTCTATTAGTAGATTATCAACTCCTGGTAAATGCAATGTCTTGGGACTTCCATGAATATATGCACTAAATAAGATTATCCAGATGAATTATGAGGAATGTATTTGAATTTGTACTGGTGCACTGAAATGCACTTAAAACAAAGTTTGGATTACCAGGAGTTGCCTGTAATTGCGTTAGGCATCTACATCTCCTGACTGCTCAGGCATCTGAAGTAAAAACAGCCACCAACATTCAGCTTATTGGCTAGTCTGAACACAACAGAGAAATCACAGTTATGAAACGGGATGGCATCACGCAGACTTCCTTATCGCTTGCCTGCCAAGTGTTCTAGAAGGGTGGAGTGGAATAACTAACTGGTGACAAAAGCGAACTGAAAGACCATTCAGTTCCTCAATCACCTTAACTGGCATCTGGGTTTAATGATGCAATGTTATTTAACACTTTACTTTGGTGAAAATGCATCTGAGAGTATGATTGTTTGGTATGGAACAGTGCATTTATAGACCTACAGAACACTATTGCCTACACCACATCTACAGAGAGAAATACCTGTGAAATGACCAGTCACCGTCAGCTGCGATGATACCCACACCGGTTAAGCCAACTTTATCCAATGTGTCTCAGAGCACCTTGGTCACAAATTAAATGCTCTCAGATGCAAACAGCTGATCTATCTTGATAGGATATTGATGTATTTATGAACAATTGTATACCTCTGCATCTCTCTCTGCCAATTGCATATAGACCTAAATTAACAAAATGGCTGCAATAGTAAAACCAAATGTTAGTGGCTGTTGTTTTCTTCTAAGACAGTTCACATTGTGTAAAATGCTAATGGCTGCTAAAATAGGGAGAGAAAACCTTACAAATACAAACCTTGATGTACTTGCTGTCAAAGTTATTTTCATTCCAGATCTATATAGTTAGAAAACATCAACAGCATATGTTTAAACAGGTGGGTAGATTGAAGGAACACATACAGTATGTAGATCGTGTTTGTATCCAATTAGCTGAAGTTAAGATAACTAACTTAGGAGTCACTGGCTTACTGGTGTTCTTCCATGCCGTCCCTAGGAGGGGTGCGTCACTTGAGTGGGTTGAGTCACTGACGTGATCTTCCTGTCTGGGTTGGCACCCCCCCTCCCATTGGGTTGTGCCGTGGCGGAGATCTTTGTGGGATATACTCGGCCTTGTCTCAGGATGGTAAGTTGATGGTTGAAGATATCCTTCTAGTGGTGTGGGGGCTGTGCTTTGGCAAAGTGGTTAGGGTTATATCCTGCCTGATTGGCCCTGTCCGGGGGTATGATGGGGCCACAGTGTCTCCTGACCCCTCCTGTCTCAACCTCCAGTATATATGCTGCAGTAGTTTATGTGTCGGGGGGCTTGGGTCCGTCTGTTATATCTGGAGTACTTCTCCTGTCTTATCCGGTGTCTGGTGTGTGAGCCCTAGGACCATGCCTCAGGACTACCTGGCATGACTCCTCCTTGCTGTCCCCAGCCCACCTGGCCGTGCTGCTGCTCCAGTTTCAACTGTTCTGCCTGCGGCTATGGAACCCTGACCTGTTCACCGGATGTGCTACCTGTCCCAGACCTGTGGTTTTCAACTCTCTAGAGACAGGAGGAACGGTAAAGATACTCTTAATGATCGGCTATGAAAAGCCAACTGACATTTACTCCTGAGGTGCTGACCTGTTGCACCCTCGACAACTACTGTGATTATTATTATTTGACCATGCTGGTCATTTATGAACATTTGAATATCTTGGTCATGTTCTGTTATAATCTCCACCCGGCACAGCCAGAAGAGGACTTGCCACCCCTCATAGCCTGGTTCCTCTCTAGGTTTCTTCCTAGGTTTTGGCCTTTCTAGGGAGTTTTTCCTAGCCACCGTGCTTCTACACCTGCATTACTTGCTGTTTGGGGTTTTAGGCTGGGTTTCTGTGCAGCACTTTGAGATATCAGCTGATGTAAGAAGGGCGATATAAATACATTTGATTTGATAAGGACTGCTTTTTTTTTACCCTTATTTTACCAGGTGAGGCCCGCTTTTCTTTTGAAGTCAGAAAGAGTCTATCAGCTACATTTATGCCTAGACTATGGTGATATTTTATATATGAATGCTTCCACTCAGTGTGTGAGATCAATTGACACCCTTTACCATGGAGTATTAAGATTTATTTTAAACTGAAAAACTCTTAAGCAACACTGGACATTATAAACCAGGGTTGGCTGCATTGGTGTAAAGTACTTAAGTAAAACTATTTTAAAGTACTACTTATGTAGATTTTTTTGGTATATTTTTCACAACTTTTACTTCACTATATTCCTAAAGAAAAGTATGTACTTTTTACATTTTCCCTGACACCCAAAAGTACTCGTTACATTTTGACAGGAAAATGGTCCAATTCACACACTTATCAAGAGAACATCCCTGGTCATCTCTGCCTCTGATATGGCAGACTCACTAAACACAAATGTTTAGTTGTAAATTATGTCTGAGTGTTGGGGTGTGTGTCTGCTATCCGTCAATAACCAAAAAACAAGAAAATTGTGCCGTCTGGTTTGCTTAATATAAGGAACTTGAAATGATTTATACTTTTACTTTTGATAATTAAGTATATTTAAAAACAAATACTTTTTTTTACTTCTACTCAAATAGTATTTTACTTGCTGACTTTCACATTTTATATCAAGGTATCTTAACTTTTTTTTTTTTTTTTGACAATTTAGTACTTTTTCCACCACTGGTTGGCTGGCCTTCTCTAGTCACTCGTATGCTCAGCCACTGGTATACTTTTATTTCAAAGCCATTTCGGGTTTACTGCCATTTTATTTGGGCATTTTTATTCTTCAAAAACGTGGTGGGTACTCTCTTCATTCTCAGTACTTTATCCTGCTAACTGTTAGAAATGTCCGAACTCAATTTGGTAAAAGGGGTCTAATGAAAATCCGTACAAAATAGTTTTAAAACTGGAAGAACTTGTCCCGATTGGTGTTTTTAAATAATTGCTGACAGATTTTGAGGCTGATTCCTTGACCTGTCAATGTTTTTAAATGTGCTGTTCTATGATTTTGTTATACTCCTGTGATTTTTACTAGATTACTTGTAGTTTTTCATGTTGTCTGTAATTGTGTAATGAATTGGTGCTGCCCATCTTGGACATGACACCCTTGAGAAAGAGATTTAAAATCTCAATGAGCCCTTCCTGGTTAAATAAATTACAATATTCTCAATATACAACCCACAAAAACAAATAGAATACACACCCCAACATAATCAATATCCAGGTCATGGTACTGCTTGGCTCCTAAGATCCAGGACACCACGTAGGATGCAGTTATATCAGGTAAGTCATATGGCCAGTTCTTCCCTTGCCCAACCCAAACTGGGTTAATCAACGGCTACCCATTAAGTGAGATAAGAGGTATTTGTTATCGTTACATTTGTAGCTAATTTACTTCGAAAAGGTAGTCCATTATCTGGCTGCGGTAAGGTTCAGCATAATTTACAAGCAGGCGAGATGTTGCCTAAAACGAAGAGGGAAACGTGTCAGAAAGTGACAGATTAAATTGTAAATGTACTCTTTTGTTACATTGATCTTTCTCGTACAGTCGAACCAGGAAGAAGCCTAGTTTTAGCAGCTAGCATTAGCTACTCACCCCTCCACCGCTCAAACCTCCAATGGCGTCAAACTCTCTCCCTAATCTGATTTTATCATCCAAAACGTAGATCTCAGGAGTGCAGAGATCAAAACACAAACAAACACACAAGGCGATATAAAAATATTATTTATAAATCATCCTCAATGTTTACAAAAGTCTGGTTGACTACTGTGAGTGATGAAAACACAAGAGTTTTCATATAACCACGCCCCAATGTAGATCATGTGACAACAAGGTGTATGATATCGAACTTGTTTTCTTACAATGAGACTAGGTAAAGGGAGGGCTTTATTCCAATCAAATCTAAGATCTCTTTTGACCAAATAATGGTCCAAAAATGTATGCACTTGTTTTGCCTCCAGCAGCCATCAGCTGCCGCCAATGATATACACTAGGTCAACATGGAAACAGGGAGATTTCATCGGTTCCGTGGTGGAAAAAGTACTAAATTGCCATACTTGAGTAAAAGTAAATATATCTTAAAGGGTAGGTAGCATAAACTTAACCACATGTAACATATGAATTTGCATTAGAATATGCATCAAATGTCCCAATGCAAAGTTACACCTCACCTTTCTATTTTTCGAGTTATTACATAAACTCGATCAGAATTCAGAAGAATGCTAATGTCATGTTGGAAAATGTGATGTAATATGGAGGACCCGTCAAGCCAGCCTATTGCTCCTGTGATAGCCCTGTGTGTGGTAGCCCTCTCCTTTAGTTTAGCGCCAACCTCATGTTAATCCAGGGGATTTTGATTGGGGAAGCAGCGAAACTTCACTGTGGGGACAACGTCGCCGATGCATTTCCTAATGAAGCCGGTGACAGAGGTGGTTAGCTCGTTGATGTGATCGGCAGAGATGTCCCGAGACTCGCCGATGACATCAACGAGCTAACCATCTCAGACACCACCTCAGACACCGCAGTCCTGTAGCATAATTTCTGATTCTGTTGACTATTTCTCAATGGTGGGAGTCACGGGTACTTCAGGTTTGAACTTCTGCTTGTAAAATGGAAGCAGGAGTATGGAGTCATGATCTGATTTGCTGAATAGCGGACAAGGGATAGCCTTGTATGCTTGCTTGCGAGTAGAATAGCATGGGTCGAGACTTCCACTGCGCTCGAGTCGGCACACCATTTGTTGTTAATGAAGAGGCAAACCCCTCTCCTTTCGATTTCCCTGACTCCAATGTCTTGTCCACTCAGAGAATGGAGAATCCATCCAGTTGTATCTTGTCCAATAGCCATGTTTCAGAAAAGTAGAGAATATTGCAATTACTAGAGTCCCGTTGCTAGCAAATCCGCGATCGGAGGTCATCCATCTTATCGAGTGACTGGCCAATAGAATGGAGGGAAAAGGTGGTCGGTTTTCCCTTCGCCTTAATCTCACCAGGACCCCCACTCTCTTGCCTCTGTAACGATACCCCGTAAATTGGGTCGGAAGTACAGAAAGAGCCCAGGGCAGATAAGTCGAGTAACTGCCGATCTGATGTTCAACAGTTCTTGTCGGTTAAATGATAGCGGACACATTTCGTGAAAATGAAGTAAAGATTAACGGCAAAAGAATCTCAATCTAATATAGTCGGAACTCGCAAAATAGCAGGCATCCAAAATGGCACCACACCCCTTAAAAAAAGGTGCCATTGTGTGTTGAAACAGTTACTCTTTTAAGTAGGTGGATGCATTCCAACCGTCTCCCTTTCTCTATGTATTTCTTGCTTGCTTGAAGTAATTTTTTTCTCCCTCATTCTCTGTTCTGCTCATTGGGGCTCCTGAGCGGTGCAGCACTTTAAGGCACTGCATCTCAGTGCTAGAAGTGTCACTACAGACACCCTGGTTTGAATCCAGGCTGTATCACAAAATTGGCCCAGTGTTGTCTGGGTTTGACAGGTGCAAGCCATCATTTAAATAGGAAGTTGTTCTTACTGACCTGCCTAGCTAAATAAAGGTAACATTTAAATCAATAAATACATCTGCACCTTCAAGTAGGAGGACAGTCTCATAGCTACAGACTAACAGCATGGTTACCTGTCCTCCTTTATCTCTCACATGTTTATTTTTGCCGAGACACCAGTATGACCAGACCCAAATCCGGGTCCATTGGAGTTGGGTCAGTTTCGCCCTACTACATGTAAAGTGGTTTGAGCACGTGGAAAAGTATCAAATCCACTGACTATCATTGTCATGCCATACTGCAGTAGAGGCCATGATGCCATATAGGTCAAAACGAAAACGGAGTCTGCAAGAAACTACAACAACTGAAGCTTCTGTGCTTCCACAACCTCATAACAAGGAGCTTGTTTATCTCTCATGCAATGCTCAAAGGCACTAATGGAGTCCATTCTAAAAGTTGTCAGAACTCTAAATATATGGCTCAGTTGTACATGATTAAAAAACATACAGTAACAATGAATAATGAAAGAGAGCAACCCGGCTCTACGTATTCTACTGGTTTGTGACTGCCTCCGGTTAGAGGGGAATAAGGCAGCCCAAGAGTTAACACTCAGGGAACTTTATTTAAACACACAAATAGACAAGTACATGAGGATGGTCCTGTAAAGGTATTTGTGTTCACGAATTCCATGCATAAAACTCTACACATGATAACACCGTCAGGGCCAGGGAAATATTTATACCCTTGCAGAAATGTGCAACGGACATGTCTGACCAGCGCAGGGCTGGCTAGGGGCATCTGACCAATCAGAGAATGCGTGATCATTGCATGGGCAGAGTGTGGGGTGCATGGGGAGAATCTGATTGGCTGAAGCCACGAAGTGGAGGTAATAGCATTCTCTCAAGTGAGGGGGAGAAAAGGTGAGCATGGGTGATAGCCAGACTCTGTGGCGCCCGCCAGACAAAGACACACACACACTGGAAAATAGTCCCAGGACCTGGACTGCTTACTTGATGAAGTGACGTTCAGTTATTCTTGGTAAATTGCATCCCCTTTTCTTTTTGGAATATTTATATTTTAAGATATTTTGAGCAGTATAACAATACACACCAACAAAACACAAATCTAAACATCTAGACATGGAGTAGACACAGCAATGATTGCTTTCTATGCCTGTTAACAAAATTCCAGGTGGGAGAGAGGCAAGCAGGTAAAAAAAATGAAGACTGAAGGAATAATCATGTGAAAGATCTAGGCTTACATTTCAAAAACAAATCTTACCAAAAATTAAGTAGCTTATAGGACTACCCATATGGTCCGTGTGTTCCATACAACAGCATGTTAAAGTTGTATTTATTTTTGATTCCAGGTGGAACCCTCTGTGCAAAACGTTGTACATGGAACCCATAATTGCTATACCTGGAACCAAAAGCATTTACCTGGAACCAAAAGGCATTTTTCAAAGGGCTCCCCCATGGGGACAGCCAAAGAACCCTTTTAGGTTCCAGATAGCACCTTTTTTTCTCAGAGTGTGCACACACTTACTAGACAATTTTGAGATTGCAAGAAAGGCATTTACTGTACATGTGACATTAAAAACTTGAAACTATAAACTTGATATACACACACACTCACTCACAGACACTACACTCCCACACAACACTACACACACTACACACACACACACACACACACACACACACACACACACACACACACACACACACACACACACACACACACACACACACACACACACACACACACACACACACACACACACACACACACACACACACACACACACACACACACACACACACACACACACACACACACACCGAGTCATGGCTGAACAATGACATGGATAACATACAGCTGGCTGTGTTTTCGTTCCATCAGCAAGATATAACAGCTGCCTCCGGTAAGACAAGTGGTGACGGTCTGTGTCTATTTGTAAATAACAGCTGGTGCATGAAATCTAATATGAAGGAAGCCTCAAGGTTTTGCAAAAACTAAAGCAGGAAGTACCAGTGACTCGCTCAATAAGGAAGTGGCCAGATGAAGCAGATTCTAAGCTACAGGACTGTTTTGTTAGCACTTACTGGTATATGTTCCAGGATTCTTCCGATGGCATTGAGGAGTACACCACATCAGTCACCACAACAGCATCGATTACGTCGTCCCCACAGTGACCGTATGTACATACCCAACCAGAAGCCATGGATTACAGGCAACATCCGCACTGAACTAAAGGGAAGAGCTGACACTTTCAAGGAGCGGGACTCTTACCCAGACACTTATAAGAAATCCTCCTATGCCCCCAAACGAACCATCAAAAGTGTCAATACAGGACTAAGATTGAATCGTACTGTACCGGCTCCAATAATCGTCAGATGTGACAGGGCTTGCAAACTATTATGGACTACAAAGGGAAGCACAGCCACAAGCTGCCTAGTGACACAAGCCTACCAGACGAGCTAAATAAATTATATGCTCTCTTCGAGGCAAGTAACACTGAACACACGCTTGGGAGCGTCAGTTGTTCCAGACGACTGTGTGATCACGCTCTCCGTAGCCAATGTGAGTAAGACCATTAAACAGGTCAACATTCACAAGGCCGCAGGGCCAGACGGATTACCAGGACATGTACTCCGAGAATACGCTGACCAACTGGCAAGAATCTTCACTGACATTTTAACCTTTCCCTGACCGAGTCTCTAATACCAACATGTTTCAAGCAGACCACCATTGGTGTTCTTGGGCACAGGGACTATCTAAATGACTACTGGCCCGTAGCATTCACGTCTGTAGCCATGAAGTGCTTTGAAAGGTTGGTCATGGCTCACATCAACACCATTATCCCAGGAACCCTAGACCCACTCCAATTTGCTTACCGCCCCAACAGATCCACAAATGATGCAATCTCTATTGCACTCCACACTGCCCTTTCCCACCTGGACAAAAGGAACACTACTGTTCAAAAGTTTGGGGTCACTTAGAAATGTCCTTGTGTTTGAAAGAAAGGCACATTTTATGTCCATTAAAATAATATTAAATTGATCATTTAATGGACATAGAATGAGCTTTTCTTTCAATAACAAGGACATTTCTAAGTGACCGGTAGTTACGTGAGAATGCTATTCATTGACTACAGCTCAGTGTTCGACACCATAGTGCCCACAAAGCTCAACACTAAGCTAAGGACTCTGGGACGAAAGACCTCTCTCTGTACCTGGATCCTGGACTTCCTGACGGGCCGTCCCCAGGTGGTAAGGGTAGGTAACAACACATCTGCCACGCTGATCCTCAACACGGGGACTGAGTGTGTGCTCAGTCCGCTACTGTACTCCCTGTTCACCCGTGACTGCATGGCCAAGCACGACTCCAACACCATCATTACGTTTTCCGATGACACTAGAGTGGTAGGCCTGATCACAGAGAACGATGAGCCTATAGGGAGGTCAAAGACCTGGCAGTGTGGTGCCAGGATAACAAACTCTCCCTCAAAATGATCAAGACAAAGGAGATGATTGTGAACTACAGGAAAAGGACGACCATACACATCCCCCATTCTCATAGACAGGGCTTTAGTTGAGAGCTTCATGTTCCTTGGTGTCCACAGCACCAACAAACTATCACGGTTCAAACACACCAAGACAGTCATGAAGAGGGCATAATAATGCCTATTCCCCCTCAGGAGACTGAAAAGATTTAGCATGTGTCCTCAGATCCTCAAAGAGTTCTACAGCTGCACCTTTGAAAGCATCACTGCTCAAAGGAATGCCCCAAAAAATTCTAAAAGACTCCAGCCACCCTAGTCATAAACTGTTCTCTCTGCAACTACACAGCAAGTGGTACTGGAGCGCCAAGTCTAGGTCCAAAAGGCTTCTAAACAGCTTCTACACCCAAGCCATAACAAATGGCTACCCGGACTATTTGCATTGTCCCCTCCCCTCACCCCCTTTTTTATGCTGCTTCTACTCGGTTTATTATCCATTACCTCCACCTACATATTACCTCAATTACCTCGACTAGCCGGTGCCCCCGCACATTGACTCTGTACCGGTACACCCTGTATATAGCCTCGCCTCTGTTATTTTCTTATTTTTCATATATTCATTTTATTACTTCAGTTTATTTCAGTTAATAATCTCTTTAACACTTTTTTTCCTTCTTATAACTGGCCAGTTGGTTAAATGTTGGCAAGTTTGCATTTCACTGTAAGGTCTGTTGTATTCGGCACATGTGACAAATAACATTTGATTTGATGGTTTGCTGCTGCTATTCTGTTCTTCATTTTACTCTTATTACTATCTATCCATTTGCCTAGTCACTTTATCCTGCCTTCATGTACATATCTACCTCAAATCCCTCAAACACCTCGTACACCTGCACATTGATTTGGTACGGAGACTCCCTGTTACAGCCTCATTCTTGTGTATTTTATTTTATTCTTCGCACTATTTTTTTAAATGATCATATAATTTTTACTCTGCATCATTGGGAAAGGTTCATAAGCAAACATTTCACTTCCAAGTCCACACCAGTTGTATTCGGCACATGTGATAAATACAATGTGTTTTGATGTGAATACTCGATGACAATTTTATCAAGAAGCTCAATGGTCTTTGAGGGACTCTGAACTTAATTGTTAAATACATGATATTGCCCTTGACATTTCTGAATTAGTTTTTGAGGGTCTGGAATCCTCGCCACAAATTCCTCAATTGGTTGTCCCTTGAGCCTGTTTTCATGTGTGAAAATTAACGTTGTGTATGTTGACTCTTCACAAAATGTGGTCTCAACTTTTCTTACATACACTCTTATCCAGAGAAATGTACAGTAGTGAGTGCATACATTTTCATACTGTTCCCCCATGGGAATCATACTCACAACCCTGGCGTTGCAAGTGCCATGCTTTACCAACTGAGCCACACTGATTACTTTTCTTCTTCTGTGAAACTGCCCTAACACTCCATTGCAATGATCTTTTTTTATCACGCAGTAAAGAAAAGGCCAAGTACTGACCTGAATACCATTCATATTTCACAACGAGGAAATGATTCATCTCTTTGCTTCATCTGTATTAAAAAAAACATGTTATCTGTAAAAGTCATGTGCTTTGTGTTCATAGAATAGAATGATTATTTTTTGTTTTTTTACAAGGGGAGTGCAGAAGCTTTTATGAATTTACTGCACACATCTACAAAATATGAATGACACAAGCTTGGCATCGGGTGTGCTTGATTTCTCTACACAACCGCTTAAAGATGATTCAATTAAGCCCTCATCATAGACCAGTAAAGTAAACGGTTATCAAATGATTTATGATGGCAAACACTTATAGCTTTAGATAAAACATGTATGAGTCATGTCTTCAGAATTGAAGTTAAGTGTACTGTAGGCCTATGTTTACTGGTCTGGGTGTTCTAGCCACATATCCAGAGGTACAAGAAGCCCATCAACGATCAGGAACATCTCTAGTTTATTTTCATGTAGACACCAACATAATCTCTCAGCGCTTTCAATGGAGAATTTCCATTGAGAATGATTTTTAGTCCAGGACTTAATCTGTGTCCAGGAAACTGGACAATAGTGTTTTATTTCTTTGCACGGTCGGATGACTCGTGTCTGAGACTGATGTTGATTGGCCAGTGTGGAGTGGGGTAGAGCACTGTGGGTAACACCGTCCTAGGCAAAGAGGCATTTGAATATGGACTGCGTTGGTCTTTCCTCCCTGACCAACGACTTTTGGAAAGCAGAGGCAGTGTGTGGGAAAGGAGTAACAGGGGGTGAGACTCCATGCTTGTTCAACAGTGAGCCTTCTGGAGAGGCTCAGATGTATAAGGCCTCGTCTCTGTATGCCCCTGGACCTCATCCCTTCCTTCTGGAGAGGCTCAGATGGAAAAGGCCTTGTCTCTGTATGCCCCTGGACCTCATCCCTTCCTTCTGGAGAGGCTCAGATGGAAAAGGCCTTGTCTCTGTATGCCCCTGGACATCATCCCTTCCTTCTGGAGAGGCTCAGATGGAAAAGGCCTTGTCTCTGTATGCCCCTGGACCTCATCCCTTCCTTCTGGAGAGGCTCAGATGGAAAAGGCCTCGTCTCTGTATGCCCCTGGACCTCATCCCTTCCTTCTGGAGAGGCTCAGATGGAAAAGGCCTCGTCTCTGTATGCCCCTGGACCTCATCCCTTCCTTCTGGAGAGGCTCAGATGGACAAGGCATTGTCTCTGTATGCCCCTGGACCTCATCCCTTCCTTCTGGAGAGGCTCAGATGGAAAAGGCATTGTCTCTGTATGCCCCTGGACCTAATCCCTTCCTTCTGGAGAGGCTCAGATGGAAAAGGCCTTGTCTCTGTATGCCCCTGGACCTCATCCCTTCCTTTTGGAGAGGCTCAGATGGAAAAGGCATTGTCTCTGTATGCCCCTGGACCTCATCCCTTCCTTCTGGAGAGGCTCAGATGGAAAAGGCATTGTCTCTGTATGCCCCTGGACCTAATCCCTTCCTTCTGGAGAGGCTCAGATGGAAAAGGCCTTGTCTCTGTATGCCCCTGGACCTCATCCCTTCCTTTTGGAGAGGCTCAGATGGAAAAGGCATTGTCTCTGTATGCCCCTGGACCTCATCCCTTCCTTCTGGAGAGGCTCAGATGGAAAAGGCATTGTCTCTGTATGCCCCTGGACCTCATCACTTCCTTCTGGTCCTTCAGCTGAGACAATTCACACTACAAGAACAGAGAGTGATGGAGACTACATCTGACGAGGTCAATGAGTACACTGTTGTTCTCTCCACAGGGAGGGAGAGACTAAAAAACATTAATAGATGAGTTCATTCAACAAGACACAATCCTGACTCCGCTTGTTCAGAAATGTAACGGTCGGATATGTGTTCAGCAGCAATGCCATGGCAACAACAATCAGATCATAGAGCTCTTAGCTAGACGAGAAATAATGTCAGGAAACATGGAGCCGTTCACTCTCAAAAAAGCCCAAGGTTATTCAGGTGACAGCGAACAAGGACAACAACCAATGAGAGAGTGAGAACTCAGGGCTACCTCAAAATTGCTGGTGTGGGGCTTGTTGGTGATGGTTCTTTTTATTATGCTATGCCTGGTGGGGGTTGTGGTATGGGCATTGCTTGGGGTGAAAAATGGGGCCATTGGGTTTGGTATCTCCATCACCCTATCCATTATGGTTGTAATGATCAAAAGGCAAATAAAATACACGTATTATAGATTTTAGAGCCTGACAGAAAGCCGACTACACGTTTCACTCCAAACTCTACACTGTCATCAATTAACTAGCACTTTTGTTTTCAAGAGATCCTGCTAATGACACAAAACAAACTTTAAAAAAGAATAAATGTGAATACCCATTATCATGTGTACTGTATATGACTGTTACACACTAAGGGTTCTATTTCAGCTGGCTCTAAGGAGTGGCAAGTGTCAAACGCATGTTAGTTTGGTCATGTTAAAACTGTCGCACTGGCATATATTCGGCAATTTACCTGTCTATCAGCTAGCTTCTGCTGAGGGGGAGGGGTGGCAATATTTGAGGTGTGTTCTTAAAAACAAGCGCAAAAGTGACAATTTCATGCAGTGCTAATGGGAAGTTAAGACTTACAAAAAGCAGGTCTTAACGGTAACGGTAACGCAGTTGATAAAGGCATGGATTTTGAGAGCAGAAGCGCAGCCTACCCATTCATTACACACAGTGCCCATGGAAGAGAGATGTGCCTTTTGTGCCTGTGAATTGCCTATTTAGAAATAATATTTTTGGAGAATATGCCTTACACATAGGCAACGATACAATTGACAGGAGATCTAGTATTTTTTATAGATGTGCGAATGTTATGCATTAAAACATTTATACCTGTGCACAAAGTGCCGTGGAGTGAGAGAAGTGATTAATGATATCATGCTTCTGACCCAATCATTTTTAGAAATCTAATTGTGTGTTTAAAAAAATGTTTAAACATTTTAAACCGGGGCGGCAGGGTAGCCTAGTGGTTAGAGCGTTGGACCAGTAACCAGACAAGGTACAAGCTGACAAGGTACAAATCTGTCGTTCTGCCCCTGAACAGGCAGTTAACCCACTGTTCCTAGGCCATCATTGAAAATAGGAATTTGTTCTTAACTGACTTGCCTAGTTAAATAAAGGTAAAAAAATAATTTTAATTAAATTTAAATTAAATTATTAGAACGATTCATTGTTCATGGGTTTATGGTGAGAATGTATGTAACAGGGTTATATTGGTGATTCCCCTTGCCACTTTATTGTTAAGCCAATGGGTTTTTGGTTTGAGTTTGTCTTGCCTTCACCTACTCAACATGGCATCTTATTGGCTGGTTTGCGTAGCTTGCTTACAACGGTAAGATGTTGGTTGCAAAGCACTGTATGTCAAAGGTGATTTTATACTCCCAAGTGATGATTTAAATGTACAATTTATATCAATTTGTTTGCAAATGTTATTAGAACACCACACAAAAGATTTAGCCGTTTTTGGTGCATATTTGTTATGCATTTTGTTGTAGAGAATTCCCGCCAGTACTAGCTAGCAACTTACTGTGTCTGGTGGGGGGGGTTCATATATTTTGTACAGTGCGTGAGTGCAGAGTTGGATGGTGAGCCGTGCGTTGCATGACGTGCAATTTTGTGCTGTTTCTATCAGAATAAATCTCCATGACTGGAGCTACACGTTGGAGTTCGTGTCGATGATTGATTGTACACAACGCAAGAAGAGTACTGTTACATGTACATGTTTCGAATGCAATGCAATTTCATCTGCTAGGCCTATTTTTGGAGAAGTGCAAATATGATCTTACAATATTACATTTGCAAGAAATATAACAGCGAGTGAACATTCCCCATTTATCTTTATATTGGATATTTATCCAGCTCCTGTGAAAAGTTTGGATGTGTGTAAAATTTCATGGTCTAAACTGGCTTTATTATGTGCCCACATGGAGCAATTATTGTGTCTTTAACTGTATTTAGGAACCTCATTGTTGTTTCGTTTTATTTAGAATTTGATTAGAATTATACACTATCTTTTAGTTCTCATTAATAGCCTAGTGAATTTAATCTTGCTTATTGACTATGTTTGGCATGTCCAGATGACAATTTCCATAAGGCCCAGCCCCTATATCAGTGTGAAGGCTATAGCCTATGTTTAACAATCTATTTCCATATTGAAGAAATGAAATTAGAACAAAGTGGACTGAAAATGTTCAACATATTTAGCAAATATTAACGAACTTGGCTACAAAGGGCTAACATTTTAATTGAAATTGATGACAACGCAATACATAAAAGACCGTAAATAGACAAGCAACCACATGTTTAACCAGGGAGCACGTTCTGATTGTCCAGTGAGGGGCCAAGCGTCGACACACCCACAAGCCACCACCAGCTACAGTATTGTGCCCATAATTATGGTTGTGAAAATAGCAAAAATATTTCTGACACACCCCCGAACCTATAACACTATCGCCAGCTCTAAGATTTACCATTGAGTTAGGTTGTTGAAATAGAGCCCTACATTTTAAATCAGATTTTCTATAGATGTCTGTACATTTGTAAACACTCAATCATCTCTCAGTTATATCTAATTAATTCATTAGTTCATGATCACCTTAAGCTGTTGCAGTACTCCATGTGATATTTCTGGTTCATCAGGAACGTGTTCTTGTCAACATCTGTCATGGTTGTGTGTAGAGACGGACCACGGTGCAGCGTGATTAAAGTTCCACATATTTATTTACGCGATACTTCCAAACAAAAAGAAACAAACAACGAACCGTGACACCAGAGGTGCCACATGCACTAACTCAAAACAAGATCCCACAAAACACAGTGGGGAAATGGCTGCTTGAATATGATCCCCAATCAGAGACAACGATAAACAGCTGCCTGTCAGGACTTCCAGAAATAGTGGGTGGAGGAGTCAGGCGCAGAGAGCAGGGTAGTTAGATACGTGGATATATTTATTCCCAAAGCAACAGAGTATCGGTCAACGCCACACTCACGGGCGCTAAAAGACCCAGTCCAAAACAAACAGGACGAAACGGTTTGGGAAATAAAATCCACAAAAATCACACACCAATAACAGAAAAACAAGCCCGCACAAAAGCCGGCGGGCCTACCGGGTTTAAATAGCCCAAAACCAAACCTAAACAAGAAACAGGTGCAACTAACCAGACAACACTAAATGAAACAGAAAAGGGGATTGGTGGCAGCAAGTAGGCCGGCGACGACGACCGCCGAGTGCCGCCTGGACAGGAAGAGGCACCATCTTCGACAGGATTTGTGACACTGCCTCTGATTGGAAACCATACCAGGCCAACATAGAAATAAAACACCTAGATAGGAACACCCTCCCTAACCAAAATAGACAATAAAAAGCCCCCCCCCAAAGGTGCGGACTCCGGCCGCAAAACCTGAAACCAACTGGGGAGGGTAGGTAGGGAGGGGGTGACTAGTGTCAATTGCGGCTCCGGTGCGGGTCTTTGCCCCCCGTACAGACCACGAGTCGGGCCATGGAGCCGGGTTGGACGCCGTGCCTGGACTGGGCATCGGCGCAGAGGAGGGCCCCAGCCATGGAGCTGAGTTGGCCTTCGTGCCTGGACTAGGCACCGGTGCAGAGGAAGGCTCCTGCCATGGAGTGGGACTGGACGCCGTGCCTGGACTGGACACCAGCGCAGAGGAAGGCTCCTACCCTAGAGCTGGACTGGATGCCTTGCCTAGAAGCTCAGGACAGCTGACCCTCGTTGGAGGTTCTGGAACATTGACTGTCGCAGGAGGTTCCAGAACGCTGACCATCGCAGGAAGTTCCGGACCGTGGACCGTCGTAGGGGGTTCCGGACCGTGGACCGTTGCCAGAGGTTTCCGGACTGGGGACCATCGCCGGAAGCTCTGGACTGGGAACCGTCGCCGGAAGCCTGGTGCGTGGAGCCGGCACAGGTGGCACTGGACTGGTGACACGCACCTCAGGGCGAGTGCGAGGAGCAGGCACAGGACACACCGGACTGGGAAGGCGCACTGGAGGCCTAGTGCGTGGTGCGGGCACAGGTGGCACCGGACTGGTGACATGCACTTCAGGGCGAGTGCGGGGAGCAGGCACAGGACGTACCGGACTGGGGAGGCGCAATGGAGGCCTGATGCGTAGAGCCAGCACAAATTGTACCGGAACGGTGACACAATCCGCACGGCGAGTGCAGGGAGCTGGCGCAGGATGTACTGGACTGTGGAGGCGCACTGGAGACCTGGTGCATAGAGCCGGCACAAATTGTACCGGAACGAGGACACACTTCGCACGGCGAGTGCGGGGAGCTGGCACACGACATACTGGGCTGTGAAGGCATACTGGAGTCTTGGTGTGTAGAGCTGGCAGAGATGGTGCCGGGCTGAGAAGGCGCTCTTCAGCACGCCTGCGCTGCAGCATTCTCCTTGCCAAAACCTCTCTCCGGCATCTCTCATTACCTTCCTCTATCGACTCCCACACAGGCTCTGGCCCTCTCCGCTGCTCGACTACTAGCTCCGGCACACACCCAGTGTGCCCCCTCCCAATATGTTTTCGGGCTGTCTTTTGGGCTTTCTCTGTGGCCGCGAACCCTGGTGTCGTCGCTGTCCTCCCTTCTCTCCTTGCGTCTGCTTCCAAGGAAGGCTTTCGTGTCCTGACATGATTTCCTCCCAAGTCTGGGATGTCTTCTCATCCTTTATCTCCTCCCAAGCCCAGGATACCTTCTGCTCCCGGGCACGCTGCTTGGTCCTGTTGTGGTGGGATCTTGTGTCATGGTTTTGTGGAGAGACGGACCAAGGCACAGCGTGATTAAAGTTCCACATATTTATTTACGCGATAATTCAAAACAAAAAGAAACAAACAACGAACCGTGACATCAGAGGTGCCACATGCACTAACTCAAAACAAGATCCCACAAAACACAGTGGGGAAATGGCTGCCTAAATATATATCCCCAATCAGAGACCACAATAAACAGCTGCCTCTGATTGGGAACCATACCAGGCCAACATAGAAATAAAACACCTAGATAGAAACACCCCCCCCCCAGTCACACCCCAACCTAACCAAAATAGAGAATAAAAAGTCTCTCTAATGTCAGGGCGTGACAACATTGCTATTGTTTTGATCCCCCTCAGAAGGGAACATCATACCTACATATTTACTGCGCTCAGAGTTTAACTGTAAAGAACAATTAAGCAATAAGGCCCAAGGGGGTGTGGTTTATGGCCAATATACCATGGCTAAGAGCTGTTCTTACGCACAATGAAAATCGGAGTGCCTGGACCCAGCCTTTAGCCGGGGCATATTGGCCATATACCACAAACCCCTGAGGTGCCTTATTACCATTATAAACTGGTTACCAAAGTAATTAGAGCGGTAAAAAGACATGTTGTGTCATACACGTTGTATACGGTCTGATATACTACGGCTGTCAGCCAATCAGCATTCAGGGCTCGACCACCCAATTTATAAAAAGGATTATAAACTCGGTGGTTATACCACACCCCCTCGTGCATTATTACTTAATTATATGATCGTGGTAACAACATGTGCTCCATCCCGTCCCTGTCAATTCAACGTCTATTCCACGTTGGTTCAACTCAATTTCATTGAAATGACATAGAAACAACGTTGACTCAACCAGTGTCTACCCAGTGGGATGGCTCTGGTGACAAGTATGATTGGTTGCTTAGAGTTGTTTGAGGAAACAGCAACCGAGTATGGTATGTGTGTGTAAATAGGATGCAAGACATCCCACTACTTCCCCGTATAAGAGGTTGCTGTCCTGTTAAGGGTTATACTATTTTGGTCAATATCAATACCCGGATGTATGACCTGTATCTTTACCATATTATCTGCCCACTAAACATGTTAACTTGACTCATGTCTTTCTGCATTACAGTCTTGTTGTCAGTCAGTCTTATGCAATGGTAGCAAGCTGTCACTTGATGTCAGTGTTGTCCAATGATAATACAAAACTTGAATTGTTGTTTTGTGCCTTGATTCTCTCATCAGTGTCATCCTCTTGGCTACTATGGATACATTTTAATTTAGCACAAGTTGGATTCACGCATGCACACACACACACACACACACACACACACACACACACACACACACACACACACACACACACACACACACACACACACACACACACACACACACACACACACACACACACACACACACACACACACACACACACACACACACACACACACACACACACACACACACACACACACACACACACACACACACACACACACACACACACACTTCAAGTAGAACCTACAGTAATATTTTCAGTGTTAAGTTCAATGCTTGTCAACATACCCAGTGTTATTAATAAGGATGATCTTTTTAAATTGTATCACTTTCTATTTTATCATCTGAAACACAAAAATATATATATTTGTTCTTATACTTGGGGTGCCCAATGTTCTTACACCTACTATCTGGGGACAAAATTAATTTCAGAGGCTTTGATTGTGGAACTATTTACTTTCTAAATGTGCATATTAAGCCCAATCACAAAGTGGCAGCCACTTAAAAGGAATTTAATTTGGGTGGCGCTTTGCTCCATTGCCTGTCACTTATTAGTGAAGCTGCCAGACAGAAGATTTAGATTTAAACTGTCCTCTATTGGACTGCCAAGAGCACGACCAGAATTCAAATTACGCTGCTTGTAAGAACCTAGCTTAAAAACTGCATGCTATGTTGTAAAGTTAGAATGAATTGAACTATACAAGCCTCCTCGTCATGTACACAAGCAACCTCTTTAAATGCAGTCGGAAAGGTTTAACACCAGTGAGTTAAGTCATTTGTGAAACATTTGCATACTGTGACATTTTCTAAATGGCAGGTATAGAAAGAGGCAAATGATCAAGTAGAAGTTTGCAGTGTTTGTATACAACTGTCAAATATATGCTGTATATTACATACTTTAGACAGCCAAAAGGGAAGTGATTTGATTACTTTAACTTTTCTGTATTTTCACACCTCAGTGTCACAATGTTGGGTGCACATGTGCTATTTATATACTGTAACTGCACAGCAACTAACACATCATGACTAGTGGGCAGGTATGTGTCATTAATTCAAGATTGGTAAGGGAGTTGTGATGCCAGATTCATAGGCATCAAAAGATATTCCACAGTAATGGTATCATGTACTGTATGTTTTCTCCAGTGTTGTGGTGCATCAAATATTTATTTCCCTCCAATCTATGTGAAATCATCTTAGGGAAATACCTTCATCTTATCTCACAGGAGATTTATAATTATTAACAATAATTTATTTAACTTCTATAGCACTTTTCATTAAAAAAACGTAACCGTAATCAAAACTGTAACTTCCCAACTCAGTGAATGTTCCTGTCTTCTTGGTAAGAAATTCCAGTGTATATTTGGCCTTGTCTTTAAGGTTATTGTCCTGCTTTAAGGTGAATTCATCTCCCAGTGTCTGGTTAAAAGCAGACTGAATATTTTGTATTCTGTACAGGCTTCCTTCTTTTCACTCTGTCAATTAGGTTGGTATTGTGGAACAATGTTGTAGATCTATCTTCAGTTTTCTCCTACCACAGCCATTAAACTCTGTAACTGTTTTAAAGTCACCATTGACCTCATAGTGAAATCCCTGAGTGGTTTCCATCCTCTCCGGCAATTGACTTAGGATGGACACCTGTATCTTTGTAGTGACTGGTTGCATTTATACATCATCCAAAGTGTAATTAATTACATCACCATGCTCAAAGGGATATTCATTGTCTGCTTTTTTTTATTATTTTTACCCATCTACCAATAGATGCCCTTCCTTGCATGGCATTGCAGAACCTCCCTGGTCTTTGTGGTTGAGTCTGTGGTTGAAATTGACTGCTCGACTGATGGACCTTACAGATTTTTGGGGTACAAAGAGGACATAATCATAAAAACACTATTATTGCACATAGAGTGAGTCCATGCAACTTATTGTTACTTGTTAAGCAAATGTTTACACCTGAACTTATTTAGGCTTGCTATAACAAAGGGGTTGAATACTTACTGACTCAAAACATTTCAGCTTCAATTCTTTTAAATTAATTAGTAAAAAATAATCAAAACATAATTCTAATTTGACATTATGGGGTATTGTGTGTAGACCAGTGACAAAACATCTCAATTTAATCCATGTTAAATTCAGGCTGTTACAAGGGGTGTGAATCAGTGCTTAATTTGTCATTCGGGAGGTGCCGGAAGAAAACGTGAGCATTAGAGGGTGACCTGGGGAGAAAATACATTGGAATTTAAAAAATCACTTTTAGAATAAATCATTGCATGCATATCATTACATTTACATAGTGGCATAGAGCAGTAGAGTAAAGGCACTTACAGCAGTTGCACATATGGGAAAACAATATTGTGGCCTAGGGTTCCGGAAAAAAGACTTCAGACTTCAGTGTGTTCAAGACAACTGGGAAGTCGGAAAAAAACGAGCTCCGACTAGGACTATGAGTTTTGAACAGTCATTCAACTCGGAATTCCAAATGGGAAACTCTGTCCTCTTTCTAGAGCTCTGACTTTCTGACCTGAAGACCACGACGTCATGATTCAACCTATTTTTCTTTTCTTCTAAATTCCCAGTTGTCTTGAAAACACCATAATACCACACAAATGACCGAAATGACAGGCTACTTTGACACTGACAAACTGAGAATCTGAGATCAATGAAAACGGCCCTGTCTTGAATCCATCAATAGCCTATGCCTAGGTGTGTGGAGACATATTGCATGCGAGAATATAAAAAAGCTTTCCAGTTTCATTGACTCACCCAATGATAAGCAGCTCACTTGCTAGTGATGCCATATGCGCTAGTGCAAAAAGCCTCTCTCTCTCTTGTTTTACTTTGTAAAACAACATTTGGAAGTCAAGTTGATCAAGTATTTTGGTATCCTACAGCTGACAGATTAGAGTCTTCTCTTTTCAGTAGGAGCCATTTGCTTTCCAACCTATGTTTTCCCGCGATTGTAGACTTTTTGAAATATTGCGGAAGGCCAGTTTTGTCTGCATGCTGTTTCTTCACTGACAGGTTTGCCTTGTGTTCCCGACTGTAGGCTATGCCTTGTTATTGGCTTACACTCCACAGCGAGGCTATTTTTAAAATAAGCTCTTTGTACTCTGTGGCAAAGTTTTGTCTTTCTCATCGTGCACTAGGCTATTCTGAATTATTTCATTTCTTTATGAACAGGCTGATAGTCTCTATAACTTTGGAAAATGTATTTCAATTCATCAGGCGTGCTGCAGCTCCTCCAGAACCCTTCGCGTGGCTCTATAAGGAAATAAATTATGAAGTGTAATGCTGGAGAGATGAGAGTTGCAGGCTCATTTCTATCAGAGCAGAGAAAGGGAGAGAGATCATAAAAAGAGAATTAAAGAAGAGGCAACTCGAATAAACTTTGATCGCTTTAATTAGAATTAGAATGAGAACTGACACTGAGAGGTACAGGATCTGGCTCAAATTTAACACTGGTGTGAATACTTTCTGCACATCGATTTGACTCGGTACCGGTACTCACTATTGTACTGTATCTATTATTACTTGTAATATTAGGTGTTTTAGTTTTGTATTTTTTATATTTAAACATGTTCTTTCTCTCTGCATTGTTGGGAAAGGCCCATAAGCATTTCACTGATAGTCCACACCTGTTGTTTACGAAGCATTTGACAATTACAATTTTATTCGTTTTTACAGTGTTTTGTGTTGTAGATCAAAATGATACATATTATTAATCTTTCTCAGATGATGTTAAGTAATTTGACATCAGAAAGTGCAGTCCTTTCTGTGAGTCACATTGTTTATTATTTACTTCCTGAGTCATCTTTGAGGGCAGCCAATCAGTCACTGTGCTCACGACATGGTCTGTTGCATTCAACCAGATGTTGAAACCCTGATGTGTACAACTACTGCTCCCTTCCACTGCCATCTCACTATACTGTGGGGAATACCAGTGAATTCATGTAGGGTCTCACAAACAGCAGAGGAATACCATTGTGACTGAGTAGTGTCTGGAACTGCATTGTTTGGCCAGCATATAGTAGCTTCGATATCGACTGCTGAAGAATAGAGTGTGAGAGTCAGGGAATACCATTGTATGGTTCTCAGACAAGATACAGCTCTGCGTTGTTTAGCCTGTATACAGGTAACTAAACTTCCAGTGGTGACTGGTGGCAGTTTAAGTCGGAGGACAGGCTCGGAATGAAACCATTCCATTAAATCCATTTCAGCCATTATTGTGAGCCGTGCTCCCTTCACAAGCCTCCTCTGGCATAAGTAGCTTCAGTAGCATTGGGGCTAGCTGATTGAAGGAATGACAGTATCTGATAGCGGATGAGGGGTGTGTGTAGGATTGTGTGTGACAGGGCCCGTGGGAGGTGGCAAGCAGTGTGTTGTCGGCTGATAGTCTATTCCCTCAGGGTGGTACGGGTTATGGGAAATAACTCCACGGTAGGTGTGACGACTGTTTCCCTGGCGCTATGGAGACGCAGAGTGATGAGCTGTACTTGATAAACCACGCACACACACACACACACACACACACACACACACACACACACACACACACACACACACACACACACACACACACACACACACACACACACACACACACACACACACACACACACACACACACACACACACACACACACACACACACACACACACACACACACACACACACACACACACACACACACACACACACACACACACACACGATAGCTCTGAGCCTTAAGTCCCAAGCTTGGTGAAATCTATCATCCAAAGGTTATTGAAAGACATCTGGTCTCTTGGAGTTGATTATTTCAGTACCAGTAATACTTGATGATAAATTATTACTGCATACCTGTGTCCTTCATGTATGAGCCAATATGTCTTCTTAGCTAGAAGGACGATTGGTAAGAGACTAAACATCCTGTTTTTTGCAACACAGAAGTCTACAATTGAATTTGTCTCCTCAATGTTCTCATAAATATGCCTTTTCTGTTTCAACAATATATATTGCATTGTCAGTATAGGTGCTCAGCAAATGCACAACACAATAGGGCTAAGATTTAGGGTCTAAGTTCTTCTGTTGCCACTAAATCAAATCAAGTCAACTGTTACCTTACAGCGAAATGCTTACTTACAAGCCCTTAACCAACAATGCAGTTCTAAGAAAATACCCCCCCCCAGAAAGTATGAGATAGGAATAACAAATAATTCAAGAGAAGCAGTAAATAACTATAGCGGGGCTATATACCGGGGCTACCGATACAGAGTCAATGTACCGGTGTCGAGGTAATTTAGGTAATGTGTACATGTAGGTAGAGTTATTAAAGTGACTATGCATAGATAATAACAGAGAGTTGCAGTGGTGTAAAGAGGAGGTGAGGGGGGGGGGTGGCACTGCAAATAGTATGGGTAACCATTTGACCAGATGTTTTGGAGTCTTATGGCTTGGGGGTAGAAGCTGTTTAGAAGCCTCTTGGACCAAGACTTGGCGCTCCGGTACCACTTGCCATGCGGTAGCAGAGAGAACAGTCTATGACTAGGGTGGCTGGAGTATTTGACAATTTTTAGGGCCTTCCTCTGACATCGCCTGGTATAGAGGTCCTGGATGGCAGGAAGCTTGGCCAATGTGATGTACTGCGCTGTTCGCGCAACTCTGTGGAGTGCCTTGCGGTCAGAGGCGGAGCAGTTGGCATACCAGGCTGTGATGCAACTAGTCAGGATAATCTCGTTGGTGCAGCTGAAGAACCTTTTTGAGGACCCATGCCAAATCTTTGAAGTCTCCTAAGGGGAAAATGTTTTGTTGTGCCCTCTTCATCACTGTCTTGGTGTGCTTGGACAATGTTAGTTTGTTGGTGATGTGGACACCAAGGAACTTGAAGCTCTCAACCTTCTCCACTGCAGCCCTGTCGATGAGAATGTGGGTGTGCACAGTCCTCTTTTTCCTGTAGTCCACGATCATGTCCTTCGTCTTGATCACATTTAGAGAGAGTTTGTCGTCCTGGCATCTGACCTCCTCCCTAAAGGCTGTCTCGCCGTTGTCGATGATCAGACTACTGTTGTGTCAACGGCAAATGTAAGGATGTTGTTGGAGTCGTGCCTGGCAGTGCAGTCATAAGTGAACAGGGAGGACAGGAGGGGACTGAGCACGCACCTATTAGGGGCCCCTGTTTTGAGGATCAGTGTAGTGGATTTGTTGTTACCTAACCTTACCACCTGGGGAGGGCTGTCAGGAAGTCCAGGATCTAGTTACAGAGGGAGATGTTTAGTCCCAGGTTCCTTAGCTTATTGATGAGCTTGGAGGGCACTATGGTGTTGAACGCTAAGCTGTAGTCAATGAATAGCATTCTCACATAGGTGTTCCTTTTGTCCAGGTGGGAAAGGGCAGTGTGGCGTGCAATAGAGATGTCCTCGTCTGTGGATCTGTTGGGGTGGGGTGTAAATTGGAGAGGGTCTAGGGTTTCTGGGATGATGGAGTTGATGTGAGCCATGACCAGCCTTTCAAAGCAGTTCATGGCTACAGATGTGAGTGCTATGGGTCAGTAATAATTTAGGCAGGTTACCTTAGTGTTCTTGGGCACAGGGACTATGTGTCACGTTCTGACCATAGTTATTTTGTGTTTTCTTTGTTTTAGTGTTGGTCAGGACGTGAGCTGAGTGGGCATTCTATGTTTGTCTAGTTTTCCCGTTTCTATGTTTGGCCTGATATGGTTCTCAATCAGAGGCAGGTGTTAGTCATTGTCTCTGATTGGGAACCATATGTAGGTAGCCTGTTTTGTGTTGGGTTTTTGTAGGTGGTTATCTTCTGTCTTCGTGAGTCTGCACCAGACAGAGCTGTTTGGGTTTTTCACATTTGTTGTTTTGTATTTTGTAGTGTTCACGTTTACCATCTGTATTAAACATGATGAACACTAACCACGCTGTGCTTTGGTCCTCTCCTTCGTCCACAGAAGAAAGTCGTTACACTATGGTGGTCTGCTTAAATGAAACATAAGGCTAGGGGGCACTATTTTCACGTCCGGATGAAAAGTGTGCCCAACAAAACTCCCTGCTACTCAAGCCCAGAAGCTATGCATATAGATTTGGTAGATTTGGATAGAAAACACTCTAAAGTCTCTAAAACTGTTAAAATTATGTCTGTGTATAACAGAACTTATTTGGCAGGCGAAACCCCGAGGATAAACCATCCAGGACATTTGTTTTGAGGTCCCTCTCTTTTCAAAGGGGTTTCTATTGGAATCTAGAATTCTAAGGAAGTTGTTTGCAGTTACTATCGCTTCCACTAGATATCAACAGTCTTTAGAAATGATTTTTCCTTTGAGAAATGAAGAAGTAGCCCTGTTCCGAACAAGGGTCGAGTGAAGTGTACTATTTGTTAGAGGCGCGTGACCTGAAAGCTCACTCCACTTTGTTTTCCTCCGGTATTAAACACAGTTTATTCCGTCTTAAATTTGATAGATTATTTACATTTAAAAATACCTAAAGTTGGATTAGGAAAGTTTGTTTGAAGTGTTTGGATCAAGTTTACAGGTAACTAATTAGATAATGTGTAGTCATGTTGAGCGAGTTGGAACCGGTGTATTATCTGAATCATACACGCCAAATAAATTGACATTTTGGATATATAATAACATAATTTATCGAACAAAAGGACCATTTGTGATGGTTAATGGACATAGGAGTGCCAACAGAAGATCTTCAAAGGTAAGGGATGAATTATATGTTATTTCTGACTATCGTGTTGTGCCTGGTGGGTTGAATTATGATTTTCATGTGTATGTTTGATGAGGTCCTGCCCTCAGATACTAGCATGGTTTTCTTTCACCGTAAGGCCTTTTGGATTAGCAAGAAGTTAATCTTTAAACCCATGTATAACACCTGATTTATGAATTATTATTATGAGTATTTCTGTTTTTGACTCAGACAAGGAGAGGTTGAATATTGTCAATGAAGACACTTGGTCAGCGCATGCTCGTGGTACACGTCCTAATAATCTGTCTGGCCCTGCAGCCTTGTGAATGTTGAACTGTTTAAAGGTCTTACCCACGTCAGTTGAGGAGAGTGTGAACACACAGTCATCCGGAACAGCTGATGCTCTCATGCATGTTTCAGTGTTATTTGCCTTGAAGCGAGCATAGACAGTAGTTTAGCTCATTTGGTAGACTTGTGTCATATGGCATCTCTCGGCTGTGCTTCCCTTTGTAATCTGTAATGGTTTGCAAGCCCTGCCACATCCGATGAGTGTCAGAGCCGGTGTAGTACGATTGGAACTTGGTCCTGTACTGACGCTTTGCCTGTTTGATGGTTCATCGGAGGACATTGTGGGATTTCTTATAAGCTTCCAGGTTAGAGTCCCGCTCCTTGAAAGTGGCAGCTCTAGCCTTTAGCTCAGTGCGGATGCTGCCTGTAATCCATGGCTTCTGGTTGGGGTATGTACGTACGGTCACTGTGGGGACGAAGTCATCGATGCACTTATTGAAGAAGCCTATGACTGACTGATGCTCGGCCTCCGACCGCAAGGTGCTACAGAGGGTAGTGCTGTCACGATTGTCGTATGAGTACATTCTCTTTTTATGAATGAAACACTTAACTGAAACCAACGAACGAAATGTGAAGCTATACAAATTAGTGCAGACAGACAATTTAACATAGTCAAGATCCCACACCAGAAAGTGGAAAAAGGGCTGCCTAAATATGATCCCTAATCAGAGACAACGATAAACAGCTGTCTCTGATTGGGAACCATATCAGGCCTACATAGATATACAAAACATAGAATACCCACCCCAAATCACACCCTGACCTAACCAAATAGAGAAATAAAATGGCTCTCTATGGTCAGGGCGTGACAAGTGCGTACAGCCCAGTACATCACTGGGGCTAAACTGCATGCAATCCAGGACCTCTACACCAGGCGGTGTCAGAGGAAGGCCCTAAAAATTGTCAAAGACCCCAGCCACCCCAGTCATAGACTGTTCTCTCTACTACCGCATGGCAAGCGGTACCGGACTGCCAAGTCTAGGACAAAAAGGCTTTTACCCCCAGCAGTTTTTACCCCCAAGCCATAAAACTCCTGAACAGGTAATCAAATGGCTACCCGGACTATTTGCATTGTGTGTACCCCCAACCCCTATTTTATGCTGGGGCTCCTCTCTGTTTATCATATGAATAGTCACTTTAACTATACATTCATGTACATACTACCTCAATTGGCCCGACCAACCAGTGCTCCCGCACATTGGCTAACCGGGCTATTTGCATTGTGTCCCGCCACCCACCAACCCCTCTTTTACACTACTGCTACTCTCTGTTCATCATATATGCATAGTCACTTCAACCATATCTACATGTACATACTATCTCAATCAGCCTGACTAACCGGTGTCTGTATGTAGCCTCGCTACTTTTATAGGCTCGCTACTGTATATAGCCTATCTACTGTTATTTTTCACTGTCTTCTTACTGTTGTTTTATTTCTTTACTTACCTATTATTCACCTAATATATTTTTGGCACTATGGGTTAGAGCCTGTAAGTAAGCATTTCACTATAAGGTTGTATTCGGTGCACATGACAAATAAACTTTGATTTGATTTGTATTCCTCAATGCCATCCGAGGAATACCTGAACATATTCCAGTCTGTGCTAGCAAAACAGTCCTGTAGCTTAGCATCTGCTTCCTCTGACCACTTTTTTATTGATCTAGTCACTGATGCTTTCTGCTTAAATTTCTGTTTGTAAGCAGGAATGAGGAGATTAGAATTATGGTCAGATTTGCCAAATGGAGGGAAAGGGAGAGCTTTGTATTGTTCTCTGTGTGTGGAGTATAGGTGGTCCAGAGTTATTTTTCCTCTGGTTGCACATTTAACATGCTGATAGAAATTTGGTAAAATGCATTTAATAAGTTTCCCTGCATTAAAGTCCCCGGCTACTAGAAGCATTGCCTTTGGGTGAACATTTTCTTGTTTGCTTATGGTGGAATATAGCTCATTCAGTGCTGTCTTACTGCCAGCCTCTGACTTTGGTGGTATGTCAACAGCTACAAAGAACCCAGATGAAAACTCTCTCGGTAGGTAGTGTGGTCTACAGCTTATCATGAGATACTCTACCTCAGGCGAGCAATAGATCAAGACTTCCTTAGGTATCGTGCACCAGCTGTTGTTTAAAAAAATACATAAACCACCGCCCCTTGTCTTACCAGAAGCCACTGTTTTATCCTGCCGGTACATCGTATAACCAGCCAGCTGTATGTTGATATAGTCGTTGTTCAGCCACGACTCCGTGAAGCATATGATACTACGGTTTTTAATGTCCCATTGGTAGTTTAATCTTCCCGCGTAACTTGTTGATTTTATTCTCCAAAGATTGGACGTTTGCTAGCAGAATGGAGGGAAGTAGGGGTTTATTTGATCGCTTACAAATTCTCAGAAGGCAGCACGGCCTTCGACCCCTCTTTCTCTGCCTCTTCACGCAGATCACGGGGATCGGGCCTGTTCTCGGGGAAGCAGTATATCCTTCGCGTCGGGCTCGTCAGAGTCATGAAAGGAAAATAAGAATTCTGTTAACAGTGGTGAGTAATCGCAGTCCTGATGTCTAGAAGTTATTTTCGGTCATAAGAGACGGTAGATACAACATTATGTACAAAATAAGTTTCAAAAACAAGTTACAAACAACGCAAATAAATGAACAAAAAAGCACAATCGGCTGTGGGCAAGTAAAACGTCTGCCTTCTTCTCCGGCGCCATCTTTTATCTATTTGTCTGCCTGTTTATCTCCTGATATATTCTGCTGAAATCCACTATTAACCCTTGCTGACCAAACAATGGCGGCTGGCTGCCATCTAATCTGTAACCTCCCACGAAAAGTGTCTACTCTGCCTAAATCACTCTCACAATCCTTCAGGGAATGTCCCTCTTGTTTTGCACAGTTTCTCGAGAGCGTGACCTTTTCAAATGTTAATGTACACAAGGGTACAGCTACCTGAGACATGCTACCCTGGGCCTAAAATATAGACATTTTATTTGATTTATTTTTTATTTCACCTTTACCAGGTAGGCAAGTTGAGAACAAGTTCTCATTTACAATTGTGACCTGGCCAAGATGAAACAAAGCAGTTTGACACATAAAACAACACAGATATACATGGAGTAAAACAAACATACAGTCAATAATACAGTAGAAAAATAAGTCTATGTACAATGTGAGCAAATGAGATGAGATAAGGGAGGTAAAAGGCAAAAAAGGCCATGGTGGCGAAGTAAATACAATACAGCAAGTAAAACACTGGAATGGACACGTGGCGTGCAGGGATGCCACGTCAGCTGATAGGTGCATGTCGGTTTGCAAATTAACTTCTTTGAGGAAAATATCATGATTATTAGAAAGCAAATTACAGACTCCTCTTTAAAAGTCGCTTTGGATAAAAGCGTCTGCTAAATGGCATATATTATTATATTATATAAATCTGCATATTCCTTCAAAGCTCAGTTGTCCTGAGTCTGCACAACTCTGCCAGGACCTAGGATCAAGAGAGACGCTCAAGTGTTTTAGTACTATATCTCTGGACACAATGATGAAAATAATCATGGCCTCTAAACCTTCAAGCTGCATACTGGACCCTATTCCAACTAAACTACTGAAAGAGCTGCTTCCTGTGCTTGGTCCTCCTATGTTGACATAATAAACGGCTCTCTATCCACCGGATTTGTGCATGTGTTTCAGACATAAGGAAGTGGATGGCTGCAAACTTTCTACTTTTAAACTCGGACAAAACAGAGATGCTTGTTCTAGGTCCCAAGAAACAAAGAGATCTTCTGTTGAATCTGACAATTAATCTTAATGGTTGTACAGTCGTCTCAAATAAAACTGTGAAGGACCTCGGCGTTACTCTGGACCCTGATCTCTCTTTTGATGAACATATCAAGACCATTTCAAGGACAGCTTTTTTCCATCTACGTAACATTGCAAAAATCAGAAACTTTCTGTCCAAAAATGATGCAGAAAAATTAATCCGTGCTTTTGTCACTTCTAGGTTAGACTACAGCAATGCTCTACTTTCCGGCTACCCGGATAAAGCACTAAATAAACTTCAGTTAGTGCTAAATACGGCTGCTAGAATCCTGACTAGAACCAAAAAAATGTATCATCATATTACTCCAGTGCTAGCCAACCTACACTGGCTTCCTGTCAAGGCAAGGGCTGATTTCAAGGTTTTACTGCTAACCTACAAAGCATTACATGGGCTTGCTCCTACCTATCTCTCTGATTTGGTCCTGCCGTACATACCTACACTTACGCTACGGTCACAAGACACAGGCCTCCTAATTGTCCCTAGAATTTCTAAGCAAACAGCTGGAGGCAGGGCTTTCTCCTATAGAGCTCCATTTTTATGGAACGGTCTGCCTACCCATGTAAGAGACGCAAACTCGGTCTCAACCTTTAAGTCTTTACTGAAGACTCATCTTGTCAGTGGGTCATATGATTGAGTGTAGTCTGGCCCAGGAGTGGGAAGGTGAACATAAAGACTCTGGAGCAACGAACCGCCCTTGCTGTCTCTGCCTGGCCGGTTCCCCTCTTTCCACTGGGATTCTCTGCCTCTAACCCTATTACAGGGGCTGAGTCACTGGCTTACTGGGGCTCTTTCATACCGTCCCTGGGAGGGGTGCGTCACCTGAGTGTGTTGAGTCACTGATGTGATCTTCCTGTCTGGGTTGGCGCCCCCCCCCCCTTGGGTTGTGCCGTGGCGGAGATCATTGTGGGCTATACTCGGCCTTGTCTCAGGATGGTAGGTTGGTGGTTGAAGATATATCCCTCTAGTGGTGTGGGGGCTGTGCTTTGGCAAAGTGGGTGGGGTTATATCCTTCCTGTTTGGCCCTGTCCGGGGGTGTCCTCGGATGGGGCCACAGTGTCTCCGGACCCCTCCTGTCTCAGCCTCCAGTATTTATGCTGCAGTAGTTTATGTGTCGGAGGGCTAGGCTCAGTTTGTTATATCTGGAGTACTTCTCCTGTCCTATTCAGTGTCCTGTGTGAATTTAAGTGTGCTCTCTCTAATTCTCTCTTTCTCTCTTTTTCTTTCTCTCTCTCAGAGGCCCTGAGCCCTAGGACCATGCCTCAGGACTACCTGACATGATGACTCCTTGCTGTCCCCAGTCCACCTGGCCGTGCTGCTGCTCCAGTTTCAACTGTTCTGCCTTATTATTATTGGACCATGCTGGTCATTTATGAACATTTGAATATCTTGGCCATGTTCTGTTATAATCTCCACCTGGCACAGCCAGAAGAGGACTGGCCACCCCACATAGCCTGGTTCCTCTCTAGGTTTCTTCCTAGGTTTTGGCCTTTCAAGGGAGTTTTTCCTAGCCACCGTGCTTCTACACCTACATTGCTTGCTGTTTGGGTTGTTAGGCTGGGTTTCTGTAAAGCACTTTGAGATATCAGCTGATGTACAAAGAGCTATATAAATACATTTGATCCAAGCTGTGCAGTTTGATGCAAAGTGTTTACAACCCAAAGCGGAGCAGGTTTAGGGTAGGGATGCTGTTTGGTGTGACCATCCAAGGAGGCCACACAGTTTAACTCTTCGAGATTTGGGAGAGTGTTAGTTTACTGGGTTTGTGCCAATTTGCTGCATCCTTAAACCCTCTTTGATCGTATTCATTAACAACAGTAGGATTTGACTTGAATGCCTCAGAATGAATATAACTTACAACAGGACACATGCAATATGTGTCAATGTACTTCCAGTGTGTTACATGTGTTTCATGTTGACAAAGAGATGCAATATCCTGTGGTCACAGGCCTTTACCATATCTCCATTCACAAAGATGTTTTGCAATGCTTTACAAACAGTATGATTTTTTAATATTATTTACATTTACCAAATTCTACTCTTATATAAAAAGAAGGCCATTAACTGAAATATCATGATTTTAACTCAAATTGTGAGCGAGAGTCACACCAATTCCATCCAAATGCTAACTTTACACTTAGAAATTACATCATTTATAAGAGCACCACTTTGTACACCACAATCTTTTCTCTTTAAAACCTTGTCTGCTCCTATCTTTCAATGAACCCACAAGGCCTTTTTAAATGAAATAGCTCTCTCAATCAGGAGAGAAAGAGGAAGCTGATTAATGGCACAGCGTGAAAATGCTTTCAGGCTTCAAGGTTTATCAATCAGCTCCATCTCTCACAGTTGGAGCTCTGGCACCCACCGCTGAAAAAGTTTCTCTTACAATGTGAATGAGTTTGAGGAGTAGAAGGGTGTGGGGGGAGGTAAAACCTGACATCTCACATGGTTTCTTAATGTTTAATGGACTTATATCCTAAGATGTAAACAACAACAGTCGCGGTTTTAAAAGCAATGAAATTATTCTTGTATGTTTATGTTCCACTGATTGAAGGTAGCTTCTTATGTGTTCCTCATTTGATCCAGAGAGGCGCAGCGGTTTAAGGCACTGCATCTCAGTGCAAGAGGCTCGAATCCAGGCTGTATCACATCCGGCTGTGATTGGGTGTCCCACAGGGTGGCACACAATTGGCCCAGCGTCGTCCGGGTTTGGCCGGGGTAGGCAGTCATTGTAAATAATTTGTTCTTAACTGACTTGACTAGTTAAATAAAGGTTTAAAAAATCATGCATTTCCTCTCATTTGAAACAGGTATAAATGTCAAACAGATTGACACAGAAGATCAAATGGCAAAGATTTCAATTTTCGTTCTCCCCGTATGTAACTATGTGGTACTCTACCTTCTTGAGAGGAAAAAGACAATCCATGTTATTGTAAGAATATGTCAAAGATAAATGCACAATGCAAAGACAGAGTTCAAGAATAGAACAATTGATCAATGGAAATAGTGTTATTTCCGTAATAGGGAATTATTAATCAATGTTTCAAAGACATGGGAGGAATATGTCTTCTGAAATAGGATACTAGGTCAACCATTGGTCAACCACAGGCTAGGGCTGGGTTATAAACTACATACTGTCTCTGTTCTGTAGAGAGAATCACTGGAGAGAACCACAGGAGAGAATCACTGTGAGAGCATCACTGAGGACAGAGGAGAATGACCATCTACCTCCTGTATGATTTGTTATCTTCGAGTTAACCTATTTTCCTCCCCCTGATTTGCATTCTGGTTTGAGTTATTGAAGAGTAACATAAATGGGAGAGTCCTCCCCCTGATTTGGGAGAGTCAAGTCTTAATCTCCTGATTGATGGCATAATTGCTGGGTGAGTCTAGAACAATATAATTTTAAAAGAACCAAATCATGTTAAAATAAATGCATGCAATGAGTGATATGTATCTGTGATGTATAAGGGTTCAAGTCCTTTGTTCTATTAATACTTACTTTGTTCTCTATGAAAAAGTTGTGTATATATAAACATATAAACATAGAGATTTATATTATACAACTTTTGAAGTTAATATAATGCCATTGTTTAGTGAGAAAACCACTCTGGAAAAGGGTAGAACAGCTCCTCTGGATGTGAGCATGAAAAATATTTTAAATTCACTGTCTAGTGACATGAAGAATCATTTCAAAATAGAGAAGTGTAGGCAAGAGATAATAAAGAAATATTCTGTCATTGTCGACAAAGATGGAATATGGAATCTGTCTGATTTATACATAAATCTTGGGGGAAAATACAGAGAACGTCTAATTCCTTGACAAAGACACTATGGTCTTTAACTCTATTAGCCGAAGTAAGAGAACGGGATGATAAATTATTTCGGGAGAATCATGACAGGACATTGCAGAGAGATAAGGAAATCAAAACCTTGAAAGAAGAATTTCAACAATTACAGGCAAGGGTTGTAAAAACAGACTTGGCTCCAACATGTGGAGGACTATTTCTTCCTTCAATCCAGACTCAGGCTGAGTTGTGCAAGGATGATCGCGTTTCAAGCATCTGGTCAGCATTGCCTGGGTTTGAGTCAACAGACACTGACAGAGGTGACAAACGATGTCTTAGGCCAATCAGAACACACCCCTGGTGACAGTAATCACACATAAATCAGCATCTCTGAAACAGTTGGCTGAATAGTTGAAAACTTTGAAACATCCCAGAGAAGTGGGTATGAAAACATGGGACCATTTGAAGCGTTATAAGAAACTCTACAATCCACATCTTTATGATGGGTTGCAGTTGATAGCCTTTGTTTTGAACAACAATGAACATGGTGTACTTGAAGAAAAGGTTTATAGAGCTGTGAAGAGCAAGATGTGGTCAATGGATGGAGAGCCATACATGTTTTCCTTAAAGGTCTGGCCAATATAACCACCAATTGGGGAGAGATAACCAAATGTGTTAAAAACCAAAATAAAAGTTTGTTGAATTTGAAGAAAGATTTAGAGCAGAGGTGGTTAGACACACTGGGTTACCTGACATGGAAGATGAAGATGCACTCAATTCCATCCAGAAATGGGGAAATCACTCATCAGCTGTGGCAATCCATATGTGATGATTTACGAAAAATATTTGTTTCCACAACTAATGACTGGGAGAGACAAAACTACGGTGACATCATCGACAGACTGTCACGACTGGACAGAGACACCAATCAACATAATAAACTGTCTGTTATCAGAGGTGTGCAGGTTCAGAGTGAAACCAACAACATTATCCGTTCAACACAAGAGAAACCTGGAGTATGTCATTATCGCGGGATTTCTGGTCACCGGCAATGAGAATGTCGGATAAGTAAACATGATTTTATGAGAAGTGGCCAGGAGAAGCAGAATCCGTCTCAGGGAAAATGGAATCAAGAGAACAGCCCCAACGACACAATGCTGATGCAAAAATTTAAGAAGCTCTCTCCGTTTCAGCAGCAGAGTTTTCTGGATGCTGTTGAGGGAAACTAATAGACCCTCTCTTACGTCCCATCTCAGCTGGTGTACATATGATCGGAGGGAATATATGTGAACTTTGCAGTATATTTTTTTGTAGATATGGGTGCTGAAGTCACTGTATGTCACGCCCTGACCTTAGAGAACCTTTTTTTTTCTCTATGTTTGGGTAGGTCAGGGTGTGACTCGGGTGGGAAAGTCTATGTTTTTTATTTCAGAAATAGCATTAGAAATATTCACTTACCTTTGATGATCTTCATCAAAATGCACTCCCATGAATCCCAGTTCCACAATAACTGTTTGATCTGTTCCATAAAGTCCATCATTTATGTCCAATTAACTCCTTTTGGTTTGCGCGTTCAGAACACAATCTAAACTCACGACTCGCGGCCAGGTCCAGGCAAAAGTTCAGACGAAAAGTTCCGTTACAGTCCGTAGAAACATGTCCAACGATGTATAGAATCTAATCAGTTCTGTTATACTCACAGATATGATACAAACAGTTTTAGAAACGTCAGAGTGTTTTCTATCCAAATCTACTAATGGTATGTATGTCTTATCTTCTGGGCCTGAGTAGCAGGCAGTTGAATGTGGGCATGCATTTCATCCTGACGTGAAAATACGGCCCCCTGTTACCAAGAAGTTAATAGTTTGGGTCTAGAGTGTCTCCTCCTTTGAAGAGGGGGATGACCGCCGCTGCTTTCCAATCTTTAGGAATCTCAGATTATACAAAATGAAGTGAGGAAGGCAGAGAAGGTCCTTTATCGAGATTAAACATACATTGGCAATATGGTCAGGGATTCAGGATTAAACAGCTCTGCTTCAGAAATGTATTTGATAGCTTCTATAGGTTCATCCAATGTTTCTGTGTGTGTGTAATCTTTATTTCACTCATTTCAGTCATCTCATTGGACACTTACTGTACTGTACCAAAGTACAAGAGGCCTTTTGCAGTCTATTATTTTAGATTTGGTATAATCAAAAGAGAAACATGATGGACGTTCCACCGTAACTAACTTCATTCATTGGCACGGTAAACCCAATCATCAACAGTCTAAGAAATTCATTCGTGGTGAATTTCATCTTCATGGTCAGTCACGACTGCATGATATGTTGTTGTGTTCAAGGCTACCGATAAGTGTTTAAGTCATAATGTATGTCTGCCACTGGGGGACTGTACTGCTCTCAGACCGTTGTTAAGGTCAGTATTATTTCCTGAACAAGGGACCTGAACAGGAAAAACTGTTAAGAGCCACTGTTTGCCTCCCCTAGTGGCTCTGTGCCCTGGTGATGACTATAGACTCAGAGTTTTCCTGGTCAGGGCCGGTGGTCTCTTAAAATGTGGTATCAGAATATTTTGTCAGCTGACTAACTCCTTGATCCTACGTTGTAGTCTAGGCCTCAGCACCGGAAATCCAGACAAGGTAACTACCACAGGAGGGTTACAGGACAGTAACTACTATCATCACTAGTTGGTGGTGAAGCCAGAGAAAGAGAAGCTGTCCTTTTCTAACCTTGCTCCAATTGAATGTGTCCCACTGGAACAAAGCCTCTTTCATAATCCTGTACCAGGCAGGGAGGTTAAAGTTGTGTCATAATAGTGTCACAGGAAGGACCTCAGCCACCAGAGCCACGACCTCTTCATCCTTCTACCACCTGGAAGGAGGAGACAGTACAGGTGCATCAAAGATGGGATCGAGAGACTGATAAACAGATTCTATATCCAGGCCATCAGACTGTTAAACAGTCAACACTAACCTGCCTCCGCCCACTACCCTGCACTGAACCTTAATGACTGTTACTAGCTGGCTACCACCCAATACTGCACCTTAGAGACTGCTACCCTATGTACATAGTCATTGAACACTGGTCACTTTAATAATGTTTACATGCTGTTTTACCCACTTTAGATGTATATACTGTATTCTAGTCATGGCTCATCCTATATAACTACCGCTGTACACACATTTTGTATTCATATACTGTCCCTACTGTCTACACACCATTATATTTATATATATATATATATACTGTATATTACGGACTCTGACATGGCTCATTCTGATATTTCTTAATTAATTTATTTAAATTTTATGTGCATATTATTTTATATTGCTAGGTCTTATTACTAGTATTATTACTGCACTGTTGGATCTAGAAAAACAAGCATTTCACTGCACCTGCCATAACATCTGCAAATCTGTGTAGGTGACCAACAAACTTTGATTTGAGTTGTTGAGACCGACATCTTGGATTTGTTTACAGCCCTTTAGCAATGCAGTGCTATGCTGGCTCCCACCGGGTGCTGACTGACCTTCTCTCTAAGATGCCACTGCTACATTGGTAGGAAATAATTATGTTGATAACTGTGTAACTATCACAGTAGTAGCCTTTCTCTCTCTTAACCAATGAGAAATTCATGATCCATAGTCCATGTTATTGATTTAATAATATTCACCACTGGACATTTGGCTGCATTCCTACTCCTTAGGAGATGTTACTGCCTTTTACTATTAAAGGCTTTTGATCCAAGCCAAGGGATCAAGGTCACATGCTATATGGAATTTTAGATCATTTATAGGGGTGGCAGGGTAGCCTAATGGTTAGAGCGTTGGCCTAGAAACCGGAAGGTTGGAAGTTCAAACCCCTGAGCTGACAAGGTACAAATCTGTTGTTCTGCCCCTGAACAGGCAGTTAACCCACTGTTCCTTGGCCGTCATTGAAAATAAAAATTTGTTCTTAACTGACTTGCCTAGTTAAATAAATAGAAAGATACAACCTACTCTCATCCACAAGTAAAGCTTTAAACCTCATGGATGTGTCATATGACCCAGTTTATCAGACTTGGTAGGATATTAATTATAAAAAGAGCAAAAACAACCACAATGAAATGATCAAATATTAAACTTCAATCTTAAAAAAGCAGTATATAGTTTAAAACCAGGGGAGTAAAAACATCAACATGAATCCCAGCACTTAAAGCAACGCTTCACTGAATCTGATTCTTCTCACTAACTCCAATGAATAATATCCTCTCGATAAACAGGTTGTATGACTGAGGGCTCATTCCCATTCGGAGTAGACAACTTATGGGTTTCTTTATTTATACAGGTTTTTTCTCATTGAGATAACATCTCTTTTCCAAGAGAGACCTGGTCCAATAGCAGCAGGGGGAACAACCTTTCAGACAAAACAACTTACATACACTAACACAACATTAAACAAAACTATAAACACACAACAATTACATATTACATTAAAAACACAAACATCTTGACGAAAAACAGCTGGCCTAAAAACAGTTACACTCTTCTATGATATATACATCGATTAAGTGTTTAAACTCCACCAACGAAACTAGATCATCACATTTTAAAATGTTCAGGAGATAATTCCAGGACCATGGTGCTAAGTAACTAAAACTATTTCTACCATGACCTGTTCTAATTTTTGGTACTGTTAGAAGCAAATCAGAATGGGACCGTAATTGATATGTATTTACTGACTTGACTAAAAAAGAACAGAGATAAAATGGCATTTTACCCAATATGGCCTTGTAAATCAGTGTATACCAGTCTTTAAGCCTACGCAAGGTCAATGACGACCAGCCAACAGCTCTGTAGAGATCACAATGATGTGTTAGACGTTTCTGATTTGTAATGAACCAGAGGGCTGCATGATACACTGAATCAAGTGCTCTCAGGGTAGTGGCTGAGGCCTGCATATATATTATCATCAATATAAAAATAATTTAACACTGACACCTGGATAAGAGTGTGACATGGGCTGGGGTATCAGAGTGCATGCCCCTAAAGCCATGATCTGTATGCTTATCAGTGTCATTCTACAGTCTGTCATTGTACTACTGCCTGCCCCATGGTCTGTTCTGCAGCTCTGGTACAGTGTAGTGGTATGCACCTGTGGTAGTGGCCACTGGATCAGGTATGAAGGGAATACTGAAATTTTAAAGCCATAGTCTGTGTTGGGGATGAAGGACAGCTCCAGTTGTCCCTCTCAAGGTCATTCCACACTCTTCAGTGGTGCCCCTGCCCCACAGCCTCTCTGGTGCAACTGATAGAGTAACCTACATCATGGTCCAGATGACAATCGTGTATGTTGTTATGTACAAAGTCTCAGGTATGTAAGAATGACAGAGTCTAAGTCTGTAAAGAGTATTGCTCTCTCTCTCTCTCTCTCTCTCTCTCTCTCTCTCTCTCTCTCTCTCTCTCTCTCTCTCTCTCTCTCTCTCTCTCTCTCTCTCTCTCTCTCTCTCTCTCTCTCTCTCTCTCTCTCTCTCTCAGCGTATTTGTGATTAATTAAATAAATACCAAATTACACTGATTAATTATAGGCTAAATGGAGATAAGCGAAAGCAATGCAATTCTGTTTCATGTTTTCACTCTCATTCAGAAATGTATTGTGATGGCAGGCAATGCTATCGCCTGGAGTTAGGGCCAGCTCCGAGAGATTGTTTAGTGATTGGCTTCAGGAGGCTTCACGGGAACAGTGGTCAATACAAAAGCAGCCTGAGGCTAGTGTGCTGCTAACACAACAACAGTGACATATTGGGGAAGGGGAGAGCTGCTGCCTGCCCAAGGGTGGAGGAACAACATCTCCCATCTGCCCCCGGAACACACCAATAATACCAACATTGTCTGGTTATGAACATGTGTGTGTCAAAGATTACTTTAAGGAGAGAGGGGAGAGGAAAAGAGAGTGAAAGAAAGAGAGGGTGTGAGAGGTAGGGTAGGGAGAGAGAGAAGTTTAAACAGAGTAGAAAACAAAGTTTTCACCAGAGCCCTTGTCTTAAACGATATAGGGAATAGGATACCATTTTGGACAGACACTTTTCGGATTTAAAAATTAGATGGCCACATTTTCACCCCATAATGACATATAATAATGTTCTCTTTGCTTCTCCAGGAACCTCCAAGAAGGTTGTCATGGCAGAAATCCATGAGTAGTTGGCTGTGTGAAAGATGTAGGACAGTGGGCCCAGGGGCATTTCATTGAGCCAACAACAGGGTCACTAAAGGCCCTTTTCATCTCTACCTGCTGAAAAATGGGCATGAGATCAATTGGAGATGGCTGAGAGAAAAGCACTCGGAGCTTTACCCAATGTCTCGGTAATATTAGTTTGATTTAGACTTATATTTAGGGTTATGGCACTGAACCAGAAAAATAAGTCTTACAGAAATGTGTTACATAACTCTAATTATTATTATTGTACACATATTGGTCAGAATATTATTATTTTTATCCTCAGAACATAGCCTGTACAGATACCTTCATTAGGATACATATAGGGATTCATCCAGATAGGTTCACTCATACAGCAAATATCAAGACAATGCAGACTTGTACTCATAGTCATCTTGAACCACTTTCCTCCAATCATTAAAAATACAATTCTTGGAGAAGCTGTCCTAAAGTGATTCCCCAGGGGCCACCCAGGCATTGAAGATGACATACATCTTTCCTAATCAACCATATGGACTCTTCCTCCGTATTACCACTGTCTAATCATCCAGCCAACCAGCCAGTAGTGAGAGTGGACAGACTACACAGGCCCTAAACATCACATCAGCACTGTCAGCCAGCCAGTCAGCCAGCCAGCCAGCCAGCCAGTCAGGCGCTACATCTGACAACCACTCCTGGCAAGACAACTCACCTTGAACAACAAAATTGGGCCTTGAAATACAGCTTTTGTGGTGGGTCGCTTTAAATGGAAATGCTTTGCATAAGCCTAATTTACTTACCCCTGGAGATTATGGCATAGCCTGATAGATTATGGCATAGCCTGAGAGATTATGGCATAGCCTGAGAGATTATGTCATAGCCTGAGAGATTATGGCATAGCCTGAGAGATTATGGCATAGCCTGAGAGATTATGGCATAGCCTGAGAGATTATGGCATAGCCTGAGAGATTATGGCATAGCCTGAGAGATTATGTTCAGGATTTAAAAAAATTCACTGAACATCCAAATAAATGTTCACAAGCCTGTCATTTTCCATTGCTGTGTTTGGTATGTAAAACATATTTAGGTGTTTGTTTTGTTATTTTACATATTAGCAGCTGCAGGCATTCAGTCACTTAACCCTTGTATTGGATGATACTGTATGTAGGTAAGATTATAATGCACAGAGTCAGAGGTGGACAGAAGTCCAGAAGAATCCTCCATTTTTAAATAAATGCTTCAAAGTCAGTGTTCTCAGAAATATGAACACTTACTGGCCAAAGCTGTCATCATCTACTCTGTTCTCTGTCAGTCTATCAGGGATTTCAATGTCAAAATAATCATGTCTGCCAAACTTAAATTCATGTGAAAGACAGATTTGAATATTCCAAACGGCTGTGATTTCCTTAAAAAGTCATCTTCAAAAGCAGTCACGAGAAGGACTTAATTGAAAGGCATGATTGTGAGAGTCCGTCATGGCAATCTGACAGGGGGATAAAACTCCATTATTTAGTATAATCTGTAAAATACTCAGTCTTACTGGCACATAATGGGCGCTGAGTCTTGTATTGTGTAAGAAAGATGTACACACTAATTTCTGACTTGAATGGAACATCCTCTTCTAAGTTTCTTACCTGCGTGTCCTGTGTACGAGACACTTCATTTCATGCACGAGACACTTCATTTTATGCACACCCGCCCATAACCCAAAGCATGAATCTGATTACCTGCTTATTGTGCATCATAAAAGTTCTGAACTTTATTTTCCTATTCTGGCTTAAGGGGATCGCAATAACTCTCCTGATTTAGCTTACTCTCTTTTTGTTCATCACAGAAGCCAAAAGCAGAGAGTACCAGAATACAAATTTGTAAGGAAGGATGGTTCTTATTTATCTAGACCCAAATACATTTGCATAGCAGCACGATCTGAATGCAAACAGATGGGCTCGGTTAGTTTTGACAACGTCTCATGCCCTTTGATATTCAGCCGCGAGCACCAAAACGACAGCAGACTAGCTTGTCACATTCCTCTCACTTGGTATGAGAGAGAAGGAGAAAGGACGCTCTTGGCTCTGTGAGAAAGACAAGAAGGGTTGTCAGAGTTGAATAGGAATAGTGTTATCAATGCAACTGTGCTACAATGAGAGTTTGAAGTCATTTGTTTGCAAACTAATATCTCTCTATGGTATGTGTCCCAGAACTATATAGTGTACTACTTTTGACCACATCCCTTGGGCCCTGGTCAAAAGTAGTGCACTGTAAAGGGAAAGGGGTGCCATTTGGGACGCATCCGTGGTGCTGCTAGTCAGGCCTTTGGAGAGTCTTCCAGAGAACTATTAGATAAGACAGGGTCTAATAGCTGTTCTAGGATTCAGCTGCAGGACTTGAACAACATGGGCCACAGTTGCAGTGGCTTTTCACAGGAAATTTAAGCAAACAAAAACAAGTCGTATCACCAATCGTATCCCTCTTACTGTTATATCCCAAAAGACTTGAAATTGAAGGATTTGACGTGATGCTAGCAGACTCTTTCCACTCTGTAGTTGGCCCTGAAGTGAGAGCGGGTCATTTGCGAACAATGCTGTATAGAGTGGAGTGATTGTTGTAGAGAGAGAAGAGTGATGCATTCGTTCCTAATCCAAGCAATGTCCTCAAGTACCACTTCAATTACAGACATGTGAGTATGCTAGTGGTCGGTCGCCACCCCCCTCCCCATAGCTAGCAATAACACATTGTGTGTGTGGGGGGAGATTTGAGTTATGGCGAATTGCATTGCTTGCTAGCAGAAATTAACTCTGTTTTAATTACGGTACTTCAGTCGACATCAGCATTTCCACTCACTAAGGAGCGAGGACATGCTGCTCAAATTAACACTCCTCCGATCGGACTAATTGGAAACGGTTTCTTCAATTGACCTACTTTACTCTCTCATACTGTAAAGTGCCTCGCTCTGTCTGCATCCCTAAATAGTACTTAGGTTGTGTTTACACAGCAGCCCAATTCGGACCCTTGTCCCCAATTATTTGCAAGAGATCTGATCTGATTTGTCAAAAGACCAATAATTGGGCAAAAGATTCTAATTTAGCTGCCTGTGTAAACACAGCCTTTTGACCATATTAGCCCGGTCAGAAGTAGTGCACTATGGCTGTGTTTACATAGGCAGCCCAGTTCTGATCTTTTCCCGAATGATTGGCAAAAGAGCTGATCTGATTGGTCAAAAGACAAATATGCTAGGGGAAAAAAAGATCAGCATTGGGATGCCTGTGTAAACTCAGCCAAAGTTATTTGCCCAGAAACAGCCAACATATAATATAAAGATTCATCATGTAATGTATAATGGCATCTTTAAATGCTGTATTCTGCCTCAGAAGTTGTATTTTCATTACAGTTGTTTTTGTTGTTCACCATGTATGTTGTTACTGCATAATATACACCTACAGTGTGTTCCTGATGTTTAATATTTACATTTGAGTAATTTAGCATAAGCGCTTATCCAGAGCAATTAGGATTAAGTGCCTTGCTCAAGGGCACATCGACAGATTTGTCACCTAGTCGAGTCAAACCAGTTACTTTTCTGTTGCTGGCCCGGCACTATTAACCGTTAGGCTACCTGCCCCCCTGTTGGCCGGAAAACTTATGTGTCTTCCTTAAGTGGTGGTATCCTAGCTTACGGCAGCTGCTGTGAAACAAAGGGCGAGTTATTGTGGGTGTTTCTGTGTGTATATGTGTATATGTGTGTGTGTAAATGTGTGTGTGTGTGTGTGTGTTTAGCAAGGGATCCTACTGATGAAAAATGAGTATCGCCAGACTCCCCAGGACGCCTTGGCGGTAATAAGCATTTTCATTTAAAATAAAGCATCTTATTAATCTCGCTAGCACGCTCCCCGACTGTTCCAATGAACATAATATATTCCAAACGCAAATGAGTCATCTCTGTAACAAACACATTAACACAGGCAGAGTGTGGAGGAATGTGTTAGGAATACAGGGCTGCACTGTTATTAATCTCAAAATGCTGGTTGCACTGACTAGGCTCTAGGTATTAACAATGGCTGTGATGAGAAAAGATGGGGTTTGATAAAATGTGTATTTTTTGCTATGGTTGGTAGCCTATGCGTTCAAGCTTTGCCTGTTGTTAGTCTGTCTATGGGTTGATTGAGTTTGAACCGGTCTGTTGGATGTCTTCAGCCAGGGTTCTCCAATTGGTGGGCCACGGGCCAAATATATATTTAATTTCCGTACATTGAAGACTGTAAAATCACCAGGAAATTGTCTGAAATCACTTCCTAAGTATTTCCACGCATAAATAGGCATATGTGATCGTATCCCAGTGTAATCAAGGTTTGAAATGAATCTGTTTTTGTCAAATACTTTGAATTTTACCTTTATTTAAGTAGGCAAGTCAGTTAAGGAACAAATTCTTATTTACAATGACGGCCTACCTCGGACGATGCTGGGCTAACCGAACCAGGGACTGTAGTGACACCTCTTGCACTGAGATGCAGTGCCTTAGACCGCTGCGCCACTCGGGATCCAAATACTATATCTGATTTGGGATTCTTGCGGTCAATTTGTAATGTACAAATTATTTATAACTATGTTCCGCCCCCCCGACCATCCTCTCAAGGAAAAATCGGCCCAAGGCTTAATGTAATTGGGGACCCCTGTCTTAGCCTGACAAGGTATAACTAAAGCAGCTAAAGGACACACAGGTGATTTGAGGACCAGCTCTAGCTTCATCCTGCCACATTGTCTCTTCCATAAAAAAAGATGATCTATTTCTATGGTGTGTGTCTGCAGATTCTAATGAGTTCTGTCATGCCACAAGTTCTGTAGACGTCTACAGAACATTCTAATGTTCTACTGAAGAATAGGACCTCTGACCCATTGTCTTGTGGCATTTGGCATGACTCCTACACAATGCTCATTCCACAACCGTCAGTGCAGTCTTAGTTGCTGCACAATCTAACTTTAGACAATCCCCTCTGCTCCTCACCGTACTATGCAGTTTATTCTCTCAACTACTATAGTGTTGTGCCTGTTTATTAGTCTGTCACCTTGGCAAACTACCTGTCTTTAATGAGGTTGAACCTCATCAGCTGTCCGTCCTCAGAGAGGCAGATCTTAATGGCTGCAGACAGGACACATCATTGGTTATGTTTATGGCTCTACGCCTTTTACAGATTCTCTCAATATGGCTATTGACCTGCATGAGGTCACCTAACACAGAGACGTTGAGCAATAGAGGTTATTTATGTCAGTTGCTGTAAGAGCCGGAGGCTGTGGTACTCTCCTGATATTGACCTGGTATTGGGGTTGTGAGTCAAGGGCCATTCTTTTCCCAGTGTACGTCACTATGTGTAATGAAATGTATCATGACTGTATATCATTCTGGTTGCAGAACTGTATGACTTTCCAGATTACTCAGTATCTGTTCCTATTGTTTTCCTCACAGGATACTCATAAACATTTTTATGAAGTTCCATTTGGATAAATGCATAATTTAGTTTGTTTCCAAACCCACGCTGTCTGGTTTATTATGTTAGTACTGGGAATGTATCATTTTTGGAGACATCTCCCTCGTAACAAAGACACTATCTCGAGATGAGTCTCGTCTGACTTTGAAAATGTGGTGCGTTGATTCATTCATTTCCAACATCATTAACAGCCAGCTTTTGTGTTTAATGTTCTGCTTAACTACTGCACTGAATGCTTTTGACGCCTGCAATTTAATAGGGATATTGAAATAATCAATTTAATTTCAGGCAGAATGTATTATTTTGTTAATGCTGCGAGAGGGGAGGAAAATGAGAGGATTAACTGCTGTCCAATTCTCATAATACAATATATTTTTCTTACTTGAGATACTAACATGTCATTGGACTTCTAGGAATTTGAAAGAAATGAGAGGTGGGATAGCTTATAAGATGATCCGTAATAAAATAAAGTAATAGATTACACTCCTGATAACCGCATCATTTCCTTTTTAGCCTTTGGCTTAACGTCTCTAAATGAATTGGTTTATGTCATGTGAACTCAACAATGAATCCGTCAAAACGAATAAAGTTGTGTACAGTGGGATATATTGCTATTTTTGCTATTTCATTGAGTTGTGTGTAAATGTGGTTTAGGTTTTGGCTCATAAAATCCAATAATTCCAAGATGCATAAAAAACATGGCTGCCAATCATCAGTCCCAGTTCCATCAGTAATGAGCTTTAATTAGTGGACATAATGATGGGAGTTCAGGCGCCAGGATTCCCTACACTTCTGCTACAATAAATGCAAGTTTTATTAGGGTTATAAAGTATTCATGGTGCATGGTTGATAGTGCCAGTGTTTCAGGGTAGCCCCGTGCTACTCATTGGGAGACTAATCTGGCCAATAAAGTGTAGAAAGTCCCACTGGAAGAGCACTCAGGCAATTCCCAGCCAGACCTGTGTTCAAATACTATTTGAAATCTTCCAAATACAATTAGCATTGTCTTTAGCCTGCCTGGAGTGCCAGATGGGCAGGGCTTGCACTTTGGCGACCATTCTATTGGTCCCATTTTGCCAGCCAAGCTCAATCAAGCATAGTTGTATTTGAACCCAGGTACCCAGCAGCCGGCAGGATCCACAACCAGTATAAGCTATTAAATAGTTGAGCACAGCTTAATGTCTTACATGAATCATGAATGATACCATAAAAAGTTTGGTGTTTCCTCTAGCAGTAACACCTGCTGTTTTTGTTCACTTCTCGTCTCACAAAAATGTATGTGTGCTCTCTCTTTCTTAGTGCCATACCTATTGTGTTGTCGAAATCAATCTCTCAGGGTTTTGGAATTGGCCCTCGCTGTAGATCAGAGAATAATGACTTGAAGGTGAACCGACAGAGGGAAAACGAATAAGGAGTGTCTGAGTGTCTGAGAAAGTGTGGAAGACAGTAAATCGGCTTTTCGCCTGAAGTGACAGAGGGTGATTATCTGTCTCTTTCCCCCACTACTCATTAATGTTAAAACATGCAAAACTCTGTCTCTACACTCGATTTGGGAACAATAAGGCAGTGTCAGCTCTTTGGGATAACAGCATGACAGAGCCGCCAGCACTTCATGTTCTCCCAAAGTACCTGGAGTCTGAGGTGGGAGGGCGCTTGCACTATATAGGGCAGCCTTTCTTAAAGTATGGGTCACCTCTTAATGGTGGGTCGCGACGTATCAGAGTATATGTATAATTATTTCATAAATTACTGGAATCAATTTGTTCAAGAGCAACTGCTCTCTCGTTTCACTGCGCTCTATGCTTATGTAACAGTATAACTTTCATCCGTCCCCTTGCCCCTACCCGGGCTCGAACCAGGGACCCTCTGCACACCGACAACAGTCACCCACGAAGCATCGTTACCCATCGCTCCACAAAAGCCACGGCCCTTGCAGATTGAAATGCTATTAGCACGCACCACCACTAACTAGCTAGCCATTTCACATCGGTTACACTTAGCAGCGGTGTTTCCAGGGTTGCCAGGTCAAGCTAAATTTTTTCTAACCAATTACCACTCAAAACCTGACCAAAGGGCCTAAAACTAGCCCAAATTGTTTTTCCACAGCAAGAGAGGAGTTGCCACATTTATACAATAAACACTTTTTTCCCATAACGTTATAGGGCCAATAAAGAAGGAATATCGACGTAACTTGTAATGACATTAGAAGGTAAATGTTATTTTCAGCAAAAAAAACATTATTTTTGCGAACTATGACATGATGTAATATTTTTTTTTTTAATGTCGCAAAAAAAATAGATTTTGCCCTTATTAAACTCGCCAGATTATTTTCAGTCGGTGGATGTCGGTTTAACTTGTTTGACTGCTGTGATTAATCATTAAGCAATAAGGCACGGGTGTATATGGTATATGGCCAAGATAGCACGGCTAAGGGCTGTTCTTAAACATGATGAGTGTCTGGACACAGCTGTTTGCTGTGGTATATTAACCATACACCACAAACCCCCGGAATGCTCTTTTGCTTAAACTGGTTAACAACGTAATTACAACAGTTAAATGTTTGTTTTTTTGTCATATCCATGGTATACGGTCTGGTATACCATGGCTTTCAGCCAGTCAGCATTCAGGGGCCGAATCACGTATATAATTGTAAATAAATCCGATGGCAGAGTTTGAGGGATCTGGGTTTATGATTGTAATTCAACTTTGCCATGGTTTGCTTGGACAGATGCAAGGAGCCTATATCCCCTGATAGGCCTACATCTTATTTCAGATAGTCTATAGTAGCCTAGACAAAATGTAGGCAAGATGTAAACGGAACGATTTAGCAGCATGCTTAGTTTAAATTAACAGACTAATTTATTCAACATGAATAGCGAGGTGATTTCAAGGTAAGAAGTGCTTGTGTTGCCCAATAGCCTGGTGGAATAGGCTACTGAGAATGAATTTCAACCACTGAATTAAATATTAATAAGTGTATGGACTGAATATGCTTGTCAACATATGCTTGTTAACTGTCTGTTAACGTCAATCTAATGCGTTCTAACAACTGATTGGCAATTGCGATAGAGCTTTGATAACTTCCAATTGAATTAATAAAATAATAAAATAATAAAATAATTAAAATAATAAAATAATAAAATAATAATTCCATAATAACACAAGGCTAAAACAACAATACAGTGAAGTTCTAGGATATTTATTACAGTTGTTTGTCAGCTCCAGGTAGGCTACACAAGTCACACAATTTGATTTGCAATGACTCAAGTGGTATAGTCATTTCAACATATTGACTGTATCAAATGGTAGCCTACAGGAGACTACAATGACATATACTAGGAAATGTAAATAAGGCTTTCATTGTAAATAAGAATTCGTTCTTAACTAAAAATAATAATATATATACATTAATAGGCTACTTGACGGCCAACAGATGCAAATGTATCATTTGCCACATTTAATGTCAATTTCATTGAGAACTTTTCCCCATAACAGAAACACACAAAGTTCCATAACGTCTTAATGTACTGCTCGTATTCCTTATAGAAAACACAGAAGAGTGTTTTTTTATTAGTGAATTTACACTTATGAATATGACATTTTGCCATTAGAACAATTAGATGTATAAGGTAAAAGTGTTTTTCTTTATCTTTATTATTGTTAAGGAAACCGAGCAGCACATTCTCCCATAAAAAAACAAAAGTCATCAAGAATATTAACAATTATAAAACTGTGAATATATTTCCCTAATTGTTTTACATGGAGACGATGTCAAAATAAATGTGAAACTGTTTCTGGATGCTCAACACAAAAAATACAATCAATGTTAATGTCTTTTTTGAGTTTCTTCAGGTAATGATTCGCAGGGTAATACTTATGGATCATTCTGAAAGAGACATCTTTGACCTGTTAACAAGCAAGTATTTGTCTTGTACTAACCAGACTTTTTTCCAACAGATATTAGTGACCAATGTATTCCAGTAAGTTGTGACATAAGGAATGGATACAATATCCCTTTGAAATAAAGCATGTATAGATCTGTTGTTCTGAGGGAGCAAGGAGAAACATATTTTCCCTATTGGAGAGTCAATTGGATTAATCGAGGGTAGGTCAAGAAGGTGAGGTCTGGCTACACCTCTAAATAACATGAGAGTTCCAGATGGAATAGCATCAAAGACTATGGCGAACTCTCTAGGTGTTACAGGGATATTGTAACAAGATAAAAATTCCTCATAATTGAGTAACAATCCTTCTGCATTAAAATGTTGACTCACCAGTAGGATATGATTATTGAACCAGTTCTTCAAAAATAAAGACTTGTTTCTATAAAAAAATGTCCTTATTGTTCCAAGTGAAATACCTATGAGGGGAAAAATTATGTTCATATATTAACGACCATGCTAAGAATACTTGTCTATGAGAATCAGATCATTTTGCAGGAATCTTATCAATGTTATAGTTACAAAGTAGAGGCCACCAAAACGGGAGAAGATATAATGAGGGATGAAATTCCAAATTGAAGTAGGATTCTTAAAAAGATTTATCTTTTTTTTCAATTTATCTAAAAAGTATTATTCAAAGAAAATACAAATAAATGAGTCCACCATATTCATGAGTTCATAAGGACAGATTTCCTAATATAATGTGTAAGATTTTTCCAGATGAAGTTGAAAAGCACCTGGTCAACCGCTTTACCTAGTTTGTTGTCAAGATATGGGGACTGGGCTGCATAAGTAAGTCTGGAGATACCTTCAGCTTTAGAAAGCAATACTCTACCTTTCAAAGATAAATCCCTCTGCAACCAATGGTTTAAATTATTTTCTTTTTTTTCAATAATAGGTATAACATTTAATGAGCATCTTTCTTGTTGATCCTTTGATTGGAATATTGCATATAGGGGGTGTCACACAGTCTTCAACAGCAAACAATTCACACTTATTAAGGTTTAGTCAAAGACCAGATGCTTTGGAAAATATATTAATCACCACGACTGCTCTTGGGATCTGTTCAGTATCTTTCAAAAATAGGGCTGGGTCATGCAAGTGTATACTCATCAGACGTCATGATACGTCATCAGAAGTGTCCATTTCATTTCAGGGCTGAGGGGATAGGTTGTGTCTTTTAAGTGTTTGGACTGCAGCCTTGGTAAAAATGTGTCATGCCATTTGCGGTTGCTGCTCTGTCTTCTCACTAAACTGCATGCTGCAGTGCCTTCTCAAAACAGACATCCACGCCCCCCCCCCCCCATCAATCACCAACAGCCTGCTCACTGCCTGATAGTCAGCTGCAGCAGGTCACATTTTTTAAGATAAATGCCATGGCGGCCGCGCTTCAATTTGAAAGTAGGGCAGAAACCCACGACCCACAAATTATTTTCGCGACATCGTTTTCCAAGTAGCCCAATAACAGGAAAACTTCTGACATGGCAGCCCTGGGTGTCTCTGCTCAGCTTGGCAGCTGCAGGAGTGGGAGGGAGAAGCCAATGCGCTTTACGGTTTACCAGATCTTTTTTCAGCAGTTTTCTGGAAGATCACTCTGCGACCCACACGTTGCAGCGCTGTCGCTCAGGATCAGATGATGCGCTGTCAGCGACTGACTTGTCGTTCCCACTCGCCATCACTCACCACTGTCATCGAATGGACTCAAGCTAGCCACAAGTTCTGACTGAGCTCAATTGTATTGAAACGGAAATACAGCGATGAGTTTCTCTTTCTTAGTTTAATATAAACTTTGAGAAATAAGGAGAAGCGCCCACAATGTATTTTGTGTGGGGAAGTGCTTAGTAATGAGTCTCTCAAAAATGAGCCACTTAGAACTACATGTTCTGACCAAACATCCACAGCATGACAGTAAACTCTGGGAGCCATTTCATCACAGGGCAGAATGCTTCAGGAAACAGTGCTTGGATAGTGGAAGAGTAAGTCAGCTAACAAGGCGTTGTTGTAATTTTGTAACAGGTGATGATAAGCAGAAATAAAGGAGTTGTGTCTCATAGTAATCGATGTGGGTTTCTCTTTAAAACAATCCCCTGCCTTGTACACAGCCAATAGCTAGCTAGCTAGCCAACGTTAGCCAGACCAAGCTATCTAGCTACCGAGAATCAGGACGCAGCAGCACTGTGCTTTGACACCATGCCACTGAACACATCTGAATTAAACATGCAGACTTGATTTCTCATAGGACTACTATTACTGTTCTATATCTGGGTTTGGCACGACCTCTCTATTAGATGGTAAAGAAGTAATGAATATGGTTTGAACGTAGCAAAATATGTTGCGTGAAGGTGATAATATCTGCAAGACTCAAGTCATTCCTGTGGATATCGTTAACTGTATTTTTGTGTAAAAAAACCCAAAAACGTTTATCACAGGGTCAGCCATAGTAGTGCAGCACCCCTGGAGAAAATGTGGTTTAGGTGCCTTGCCCATGTGTACATCGACAGATTTCTCACCTTGTCGCCTGGAATATTCCAACCAGCGAACTTTCTGTTACTGGCCCATTTACATTTACATTACATTACATTTAAGTCATTTAGCAGACGCTCTTATCCAGAGCGACTTACAAATTGGTGCATTCACCTTATGACATCCAGTGGGACAGTCACTTAACAATAGTGCATCTAAAACTTAGGGGGGGGTGGGGTGAGAGGGATTACTTATCCTATCCTAGGTATTCCTTAAAGAGGTGGGGTTTCAGGTGTCTCCGGAAGGTGGTGATTGACTCCGCTGTCCTGGCGTCGTGAGGGAGTTTGTTCCACCATTGGGGGGCCAGGGCAGCGAACAGTTTTGACTGGGCTGAGCGGGAGCTGTACTTCCTCAGTGGTAGGGAGGCGAGCAGGCCAGAGGTGGATGAACGCAGTGCCCTTGTTTGGGTGTAGGGCCTGATCAGAGCCTGGAGGTACTGAGGAGCCGTTCCCCTCACAGCTCCGTAGGCAAGCACCATGGTCTTGTAGCGGATGCGAGCTTCAACTGGAAGCCAGTGGAGAGAGCGGAGGAGCGGGGTGACGTGAGAGAACTTGGGAAGGTTGAACACCAGACGGGCTGCGGCGTTCTGGATGAGTTGAAGGGGTTTAATGGCACAGGCAGGGAGCCCAGCCAACAGCGAGTTGCAGTAATCCAGACGGGAGATGACAAGTGCCTGGATGAGGACCTGCGCCGCTTCCTGTGTGAGGCAGGGTCGTACTCTGCGGATGTTGTAGAGCATGAACCTACAGGAACGGGCCACCGCCTTGATGTTGGTTGAGAACGACAGGGTGTTGTCCAGGATCACGCCAAGGTTCTTGGCGCTCTGGGAGGAGGACACAATGGAGTTGTCAACCGTGATGGCGAGATCATGGAACGGGCAGTCCTTCCCCGGGAGGAAGAGCAGCTCCGTCTTGCCGAGGTTCAGCTTGAGGTGGTGATCCGTCATCCACACTGATATGTCTGCCAGACATGCAGAGATGCGATTCGCCACCTGGTCATCAGAAGGGGGAAAGGAGAAGATTAATTGTGTGTCGTCTGCATAGCAATGATAAGAGAGACCATGTGAGGTTATGACAGAGCCAAGTGACTTGGTGTATAGCGAGAATAGGAGAGGGCCATGAACAGAGCCCTGGGGGACACCAGTGGTGAGAGCGCGTGGTGAGGAGACAGATTCTCGCCACGCCACCTGGTAGGAGCGACCTGACAGGTAGGACGCAATCCAAGCGTGGGCCGCGCCGGAGATGCCCAACTCGGAGAGGGTGGAGAGGAGGATCTGATGGTTCACAGTATCGAAGGCAGCCGATAGATCTAGAAGGATGAGAGCAGAGGAGAGAGAGTTAGCTTTAGCAGTGCGGAGCGCCTCCGTGATACAGAGGAGAGCAGTCTCAGTTGAATGACTAGTCTTGAAACCTGACTGATTTGGATCAAGAAGGTCATTCAGAGAGAGATAGCGGGAGAGCTGGCCAAGGACGGCACGTTCAAGAGTTTTGGAGAGAAAAGAAAGAAGGGATACTGGTCTGTAATTGTTGACATCGGAGGGATCGAGTGTAGGTTTTTTCAGAAGGGGTGCAACTCTCGCTCTCTTGAAGACGGAAGGGACGTAGCCAGCGGTCAGGGATGAGTTGATGAGCGAGGTGAGGTAAGGGAGAAGGTCTCCGGAAATGGTCTGGAGAAGAGAGGATAGGGTCAAGCGGGCAGGTTGTTGGGCGGCCGGCCGTCACAAGACGCGAGATTTCATCTGGAGAGAGAGGGGAGAAAGAGGTCAGAGCACAGGGTAGGGCAGTGTGAGCAGAACCAGCGGTGTCGTTTGACTTAGCAAACGAGGATCGGATGTCGTCGACCTTCTTTTCAAAATGGTTGACGAAGTCATCTGCAGAGAGGGAGGGGGCGGAGGATTCAGGAGGGAGGAGAAGGTGGCAAAGAGCTTCCTAGGGTTAGAGGCAGATGCTTGGAATTTAGCGTGGTAGAAAGTGGCTTTAGCAGCAGAGACAGAGGAGGAAAATGTAGAGAGGAGGGAGTGAAAGGATGCCAGGTCCGCAGGGAGGCGAGTTTTCCTCCATTTCCGCTCGGCTGCCCGGAGCCCTGTTCTGTGAGCTCGCAATGAGTCATCGAGCCACGGAGCGGGAGGGGAGGACCGAGCCGGCCTGGAGGATAGGGGACATAGAGAGTCAAGGGATGCAGAGAGGGAGGAGAGGAGGGTTGAGGAGGCAGAATCAGGAGATAGGTGGGAGAAGGTTTGAGCGGAGGGAAGAGATGATAGGATGGAAGAGGAGAGAGTAGCGGGGGAGAGAGAGCGAAGGTTGGGACGGCGCGATACCATCCGAGTAGGGGCAGTGTGGGAGGTGTTGGATGAGAGCGAGAGGGAAAAGGATACAAGGCAGTGGTCGGAGACTTGGAGGGGAGTTGCAATGAGGTTAGTGGAAGAACAGCATCTAGTAAAGATGAGGTCGAGCGTATTGCCTGCCTTGTGAGTAGGGGGAAGGTGAGAGGGTGAGGTCAAAAGAGGAGAGGAGTGGAAAGAAGGAGGCAGAGAGGAAAGAGTCAAAGGTAGACGTGGGGAGGTTAAAGTCGCCCAGAACTGTGAGAGGTGAGCCGTCCTCAGGAAAGGAGCTTATCAAGGCATCAAGCTCATTGATGAACTCTCTGAGGGAACCTGGAGGGCGATAAATGATAAGGATGTTAAGCTTGAAAGGGCTAGTAACTGTGACAGCATGGAATTCAAAGGAGGCGATAGACAGATGGGTAAGGAGAGAAAGAGAGAATGACCACTTGGGAGAGATGAGGATCCCGGTGCCACCACCCCACTGACCAGACGCTCTCGGGGTGTGCGAGAACACGTGGGCGGACGAAGAGAGAGCAGTAGGAGTAGCAGTGTTGTCTGTGGTGATCCATGTTTCCGTCAGTGCCAAGAAGTCGAGGGACTGGAGGGAGGCATAGGCTGAGATGAACTCTGCCTTGTTGACCGCAGATTGGCAGTTCCAGAGGCTACCGGAGACCTGGAACTCCACGTGGGTCGTGCGCGCTGGGAGCACCAGAGTAGGATGGCCGCGGCCACGCGGTGAGGAGCGTTTGTATGGTCTGTGCAGAGAGGAGAGAACAGGGATAAACAGACACATAGTTGACAGGCTACAGAAGAGGCTACGCTAATGCAAAGGAGATTGGAATGACAAGTGGACTACACGTCTCGAATGTTCAGAAAGTTAAGCTACGTAGCAAGAATCATATTGACTAAAATGATTAAAATGATACAGTACTGCTGAAGTAGGCCAGCTGGCAGTGGGTGCGTTGTTGACACTACACTAATCAAGTCGTTCCGTTGAGTGTAATAGTTTCTGCAGTGTTGCTATTCGGGGGCTAGCAGGCTAGCTAGCAGTGTTGTTTACGTTACGTTGCGTTAAAAGAACGACAATAGATGGCTAGCGAACCTAGAAAATCGCTCTAGACTACACAATTATCTTTGATACAAAGACGGCTATGTAGCTAGCTAAGTAGCTAGCTACGATCAAACAAATCAAACCGTTGTACTGTAATGAAATGAAGTGAAAATGTGATACTACCTGTGAATGCGACCGGGTAGTTGAGTTCTATACAGAAGACGTTGGCTAGCTAGCAGAGTCACCTACGTTAAGGACGACAAATAGCTGGCTAGCTAACCTCGGTAAATGGCTAGCTAACCTCTGTAAATTAAGATAATCACTCTAAGACTACACACTCTAAACCTAAACAACACAATTATCTTGGATACGATGATACGAAGACAGCAAAGACAGCTATGTAGCTAGCTAACACTAAACTAATCAAGTCGTTCAGTTGAGTGTAATAGTTTCTCCAGTGCAGCTAATCAGTGGACGTTAGCTAGCTGGCTAGTGAAGACTACGTTAGGACGGTGAAATACGATAATTACGCAATTATCTTTGATACAAAGACGGCTATGTAGCTAGCTGAGAAGAAATTGCTAATATAAGACAAATCAAACCGTTGTGATATAATGAAATATAATGAAAAAGTTATACTACCCGTGGGAGCGTGGGAGCGAAGTGCAGATGCGACCACTCGCTCCAACCGGAACCGGACTGTTTTGGGAGAAGGTTTGAGCTCTAACCGCTAGATTACCGCTAGATTACCAGCTGCCTTACTTGTTCATCAGGCTGCTTTACGATACAGAATCAGGGCCTGTGGGCCGTTCTGGTTTGGAGAGCGCTACATACTTCGTTACTTACTGATTGGCTGTATTCTACACTTGCTTGTTGAGGGTGAATACATGAGGCTTGCGATGATAAGCCTTCTCTTCCTTAGATTTTCCTAACACAACTGTTAAAAAGTTAATTAATTGGTGACACGGGTCTTCTAATGCCCCGTAATTGCTTCATAGCATATTCAGGAACTATTGGAGGCTTAAATTTCATGCATCACTCCCAATTATATTTTAATAGCATAGAGACAGAGCAGAGTTGGCTTGCTGCTTAGACAACGCATTGCCCTTTTGATGTTCAAACAAAGCACACAGGAAGCTGATGAAATGAGCCATGGCTCACAGTGAGTACAGAGAGGATATGTACAATTATTTGTTTTAAATGGCTCCATTTCCTAGTCTCTTGTCATTCATAACCACTGATATATAAGGTTAAGATTAAGATCACTTTATTGGTCAATTGACAAGTTTATTGATCACTTCACAAGTTCAACACACATTTTTTTCCACTTTTAACCTCTCCAAAGACACACATACATACACATACATACAGATGTAGGATTTTAATTTGATCACACTTTAGTGGCTGATAATTTTACTGCAATGCAGAAAATGCAAAATTGTAGTGTATTTGAGCTTTTAAAAGACTTCTGTAGTTTGTAGTTTTCACTTTGACATGTCAGACTTGATTTGCCCAACAAAAAATGTATCACCCCTACAAAAGAGACACCTGAAACCCCACCTCTTTAAGGAATACCTAGGATAGGATAAAGTAATCCTTCTCACCCCCCCCCCTTAAAAGATTTAGATGCACTATTGTAAAGTGGCTGTTCCACTGGATGTCATAAGGTGAATGCACCAATTTGTAAGTCGCTCTGGTTAAGAGTGTCTGCTAAATGACTTAAATGTAAAAAAAAATGTAAATGTAAAAAATGTCCATGAATTATAATCCACATTTCCTGTTTGCTGCAGGTTTTTTTTTCTTGCTGTAGATACCTGGCTCAAAATTATTTTTGGAGCGGTGCAGGGTGCTGCTACCCTGGGTGCCCAGGGAGCTGTTGTGGAGGGGTTAAGTGCCTTGTTCAAGGGCACAACACCATGCAATGGCATCTAATATTTGAAACCAGCAACCCTCCACTTGCCAGCTCACTTCCAGACTTTTCCCGTCGGACCTTGGATTGAAACTGGCAACCCTCTGGTTGCTGGCTCGCCTCTCTAACAGCCAGGCTACTTGCCGCCCTTAAGGCTAGAACAATAAGGCACTTCCTCGGGCCAAATCCTAACCTCAATTTCTGTGTGTGCAACTCAATATGTATGCCTATCTCCCAGTGAAAATAATGTGTAAAACGATTCACAACAAATTATACACATACCGTACATTTCAAGTGATCACCAAGGAAATAAATAGATTTAAGAGTTTCGGGACGAGTTCTGACATATTATTCAATCTGTTAAGAGTTTGAGGTAGTTAAAATAAAACAAAAAAACATTGAGGATTTGTTTGCCTCCATAGTTGAAGGGTTTACCTACCCTGTGAGTCTTAGTTGCGTCCTATACCCTACATAGTACACTACTTTCGACCATAACCATATGGAGCTGGTCAAATGTAGTGCACTATAAAGGGAATAGGGTGCCGTTTGGGACAGAGTCTTGGATTGTGGAGGTGTTTTGGCAGGCGAGCTCCTTGGATTGGGATTTGGCACGGTATGATAAATAGAAAGTGTCTGCCCAAAATAATGTGTTAATTTCTAATTACAGAGAGAGAAAAGGGCCAGGAGTGAACAGATCACTCCTGGAAGTCAACACTAGGGTTATGTCCCAAATGGCACCCTATTCCCTATGTAGTGCACTACTTTTGACTAGAGGCCTATGGGCCCTGGTCAAAAGCGGATTGGGTGGATATATAGGGGATAGGGTGTCATTTGGGATGCAGACAATATATACCCTGGCCTTTCATAAAAGGTCCACACTCATTTTTGAGCAGGGAGGATCTACAGACATACAATATGCTGTTTCTCTAGCTGTTCAGTTTGACACTTTGAGAGGGAAAAATCCCATTTCACCCTGCTATCTTGATACTCAGATATAGCTGAATATTTAAATTAGTTCATTTTATGTTTCTCAAGACATTAGTAGCAGCACGAAAGCCCATCTATATAACCATATTTGGCATGTGAATAAGGGGAAAACACATTTAATGGGATTTGTTTTGTAGGAAGAAGAGCAGAGAACAGAACATCATCCGTGTCTCTAGGAACAAACTGGCCCCATCCAGGATTGTGGGGGTGGATTGTGGCTAAAGCTAGCATCGTTGCAGGTAAATCTCTCTCTCTTTCTGTCTTCTGGGGCTGTGGAGAGAGAATGGCGCACACCCTCTGGCTTTGTTTGCACTCACAGTGAGCGTCTCTTTTCTCCTTCCTTCTCTCCATCCCTCCTACACATCACATCTGCTGAGAACAAGAATCAAAAAGAGGGAATCAAAAAGAGAGAGGGAAAGAGCTTGAGAGTGAAAGACCTGAACCTCAGACGCCCATCCATGTTGCACATGTATTAACATCAGGGCATGGCCAAGGTCTCCAGTCCATTGATTCAACTTCATCCAAGACTCAATCAATACTTTCTGATCAAAGTGAGCTACAGATGGTGTCAAACTGTAAATCATATGTGCACTGCCAAGACTCAGTCAATACGTTCTGATCACTGCGAAGCGCCCATGTATTTCTCTATTCTTGTTCTGTTTTTGCTTTCGGTTGCCAGATCTTGTGTTTCTGTCAGAGTAAAATAAAATAAAGAGAGAGGGAGGCAGAGAGGGGGAGAGAGAGAGAAAGAGAGGGAGAGTGCATCTTTCCTTTACTATACCCTTTAGGCTTTGTACTCTAGCAGAAAGGAAAAATACATGTTATTTGAATCAAAACCTCTCTTAAAAATGTTGGAGAGATGCCGTTTGCACAAACAAATGTATTCCTATAAAACTAACATATTCACCCGCAGTGTAATGATGGGTAACACAGCTTTGGAAAATATGAAAACAAGATATTTTCCACTGTCATCCCCAGGCAATAATGTAAATGTTGGGGAGAGGAGGTGGTTCTAATAGTATCTCTAAGAACTTTATTTTCCTTAGATATGGTGATTACTGGATTGCAATGTATTCCCCCCCCCCCATCTCTTACGCACATAATACATATCTGTAGCATAGTAACGTTTTGATAAGAGGAGAATCCACATTCCTCCAATACCCTGATGTATATTTTTAAGTGGATGGCCAAAACACTCCTTGCTTGCACCTATAAAGTACTTTAGCTTCCCTCTGAAGTAGTTTGGTGTGGTGAGTTTTGCATCTTAGTTGGGAGACAGAGATGTCATGAAGGGAAGGAGCCAAATAAATAAGCATTACTAAGGTTTGAGAAATCCAATATTTTGCAACATTCAAGTGATTCATTCACCTGAAAGTCAGAAACCATTTTGAGGGTAATAATTCAACTGGCGTGAGGATAAACTCTCCATGGCAAGAATGTCCACTGCATCACAGTGCTAGCTGTGCCACTAGAGATTCTGGGTTTGAGTCTGGGCTCTGTCCCAGCTGGCTGCGACCGGTAGACCCATGGGGCGGCGCAAAAATTGGCCCAGCGTCGTCCGGGTTAGGAGAGGGTTTGGGAAGTCTTTGTCCCATTGCGCACTAGCGACTCCTGTGGAGGGCTGGGCGCAGTGCACACTGACACGGTCGCCAGGTGTATGGTGTTTCCTCCGACACATTGGTGCGGCTGGCTTCGGAGTTAAGTGGGCATTGTGTCAAGAAGCAGTGCGGCTTGATTGGGTTGTGTTTCGGAGGACGCATGGCTCTCGACCTTCACCTCTCCTAAGTCCGTACGGGAGTTGCGTACGGGAGTTGCAGCGATGAGACAAGACTGTAACTACCAATTGGGGAGAAAAAGGGATTAAAATAAATAAATAATAATTTTTAAAATAAATAAATATATATGTTGAACATTTGGAGAGTAAAACTATGTCTCAATTGGCTCCCTATTTCCCACCTTGTGCATTACCTTTGACTAGTGCCCTCAATTGTAATGCACTTTATAGGGAATATGGAAGTAGCCTAACAAATCCTTGACATCAGGCCTGAACACACCAACACAGTCACTTCAGCATGCCGTGTGGCATCTCATTATTCTGAGATAACACCTTATTCATCTGCTCGCTGCTCTCCCACCCACTTCATGCCTTGGCTTCAGATGCCTCAGGTGCAGAGGTAGAGCAGAGGGATAAGGCCCTGTAGGCTCTGCTTGCCGTGCTACAGACATAAGACGATCTGAGGTGTTAGCGCTCTTCGCTCACCTCCTGCTCAGCCTTTGGTGTTTCACCCCTCAGGAGCCATGCATCTGTTAACGAGTGCCGAGCCCAGATCATAACACTTATTAAACATTTACCATGTCTTCACCTTGGATCTCGCCACAGAGCCTCTCCAGAGGTTGTTATAGTATGGTTGGAGTTACAAGCTAATAAGCTCTTACTGAATATGTATATAGTCTGCTAACCAAACGACACCCTTTTCACTATGTTGTGCCCAGGGCCCTGGTCAAAAATAGTGCACTATGTAGGGAAAATGGTATCATTTGGGACGTAGAAACAGAGGAAGTAATGTGATGGGGCCTGGAGATGATGGGGACTATTAAATTCACAATGTTTAAATGATGCCAACCGCAAGGAAATACGAGTTTTCCTTCTAAATTAGCCTACACATTCCCACAAGCGCTAAATCCCAAACATTTTGCACATGAATTCATTTCTCAGATCTCTGCATCGTTAGAAGCCTCTTACCTCAGATCTAGTTTGAGGTCCTTCTGTATTCTGTATTCTGTATTCATTTGAACTCAGAGAGCATTTGGATTGATTGTTCAATGATCTCCATATCAACAACCCCACCTCACATGACTTAAGCTCATACAGTCCACCGTCCAATTCGTTTTCATGTTCATCCATCCACGGTCAGGAACTTGGAAATCTGTTTTCATAACTCAACCAGTTTTCTTCTTAACAGCAGCAACCCCCAGAGCCCACCATGCAACAGTCAATCTATATGATGGCCCTGGCATTTACGGTTTGTGTGTAGGAAAATCATATCCCAAAATAAATGCACAAATAAGGACAGGGAGGAGGGAATGGAAAGGCAGGGGGGATAAATCAAACCGGTACAGCATCAGATGTGTGACGGCAGGGCAGCGAGGAGCTTGGAAATGGATCTGTTATTGGCGAACGGCGGACAAGCAGACAGCACATCCTCACAGCAGAGGTAGCATCCGTGGAGGAGGTCAGCAGTGTTACTGAACAGCCTGAGGGCTGACGATAGGAGAGGATAGGATGGGAAGGTCCCATGGGACAGGGAGGAATGGAAAACAGGTTTTAGAAACAGTGCACTGCTTTTGACCAGGGCCCAGAAAATTGTACTCAGCTGATATACCCAACCGCCGGAGTGCGGTACACTTTCAACCTCCACCCACCTGTATCCATTAATCGACCCCCACCCCTTCCACCTGCACCCACCTGTATCCATTAACCGACCCCCCCTTCCACCTGTATCCATTAATCGACCCCCACCCCTTCCACCTCCACCCACCTGTATCCATTAACCGACCCCCTTCCACCTGTATCCGTTAATCGACCCCCACCCCTTCCTTCTCCATCCACCTGTATCCGTTAATCGACCCCCACCCCTTCCTTCTCCATCCACCTGTATCCGTTAATCGACACCCACCCCTTCCTTCTCCATCCACCTGTATCCGTTAATTGACCCCCACCACTTCCTTCTCCATCCACCTGTATCCGTTAATCGACCCCCACCCCTTCCTTCTCCATCCACCTGTATCCGTTAATCGACCCCCACCCCTTCCTTCTCCATCCACCTGTATCCGTTAATCGACCCCCACCCCTTCCTTCTCCATCCACCTGTATCCGTTAATCGACCCCCACCCCTTCCTTCTCCATCCACTTGTATCCGTTAATCGACCCCCACCCCTTCCTTCTCCATCCACCTGTATCCGTTAATCGACCCCCACCCCTTCCTTCTCCATCCACCTGTATCCGTTAATCGACCCCCACCCCTTCCTTCTCCATCCACCTGTATCCGTTAATCGACCCCCACCCCTTCCTTCTCCATCCACCTGTATCCGTTAATCGACCCCCACCCCTTCCTTCTCCATCCACCTGTATCCGTTAATCGGAGTAGGCTTGATTACCAACAACGACGAGACGGCCTACAGGGAGGAGGTGAGGGCCCTCGGAGTGTGGGGTCAGGAAAATAACCTCACACTCAACGTCAACAAAACTAAGGAGATGATTGTGGACTTCAGGAAACAGCAGAGGGAACACCCCCCTATCCACATTGATGGAACAGTAGTGGAGAGGGTAGTAAGTTTAAGTTCCTCGGCGTACACATCACAGACAAACTGAATTGGTCCACCCACACAGACAGCATCGTGAAGAAGGCGCAGCAGCGCCTCTTCAACCTCAGGAGGCTGAAAAAATTTGGCTTGTCACCAAAAGCAAACTACAGATGCACAATCGAGAGCATCCTGTCGGGCTGTATCAACTGCTCCGCCCACAACCGTAAGGCTCTCCAGAGGGTAGTGAGGTCTGCACAACGCATCACCGGGGGCAAACTACCTGCCCTCCAGGACACCTACACCACCCGATGTCACAGGAAGGCCATAAAGATAATCAAGGACAACAACCACCCGAGCCACTGCCTGTTCACCCCGCTATCATCCAGAAGGTGTGTTCAGTACAGGTGCATCAAAGCTGGGACCGAGAGACTGAAAAACAGCTTCTAACTCAAGGCCATCAGACTGTTAAACAGCCACCACTAACATTAAGTGGCTGCTGACAACACACTGACTCAACTCCAGCCACTTTAATAATGGGAATTGATGGGAAATTATGTAACATATATCACTAGCCACTTTAAACAACGCTACCTAATATAATGTTTACATACCCTACATTATTCATCTCATATGTATATGTATATACTGTTCTCTATATCATCTATTGCATCTTTATGTAATACATGTATCACTAGCCACTTTTACTATGCCACTTTGTTTACATACTCATCTCATATGTATATACTGCACTCAATACCATGTACTGTATCTTGCCTATGCCGCTCTGTACCATCACTCTTTCATATATCTTTATGTACATATTCTTTATCCCCTTACACTTGCGTCTATAAGGTAGTAGTTTTGGAATTGTTAGCTAGATTACTTGTTGGTTATTACTGCATTGTCGGAACTACAAGCACAAGCATTTCGCTACACTCGCATTAACATCTGCAAACCATGTGTATGTGACAAATAACATTTGATTTGATTTGACCCCCACCCCCTCCACCTCCATCCACCTGTATCCATTAATTGACCCCCTCCACCTCCATCCACCTGTATCCGTTAATTAAAACCTCTAGTGACTCCCCATCCCGGGTCCGGGAGTGTAAAAATCGACTGACACTAATTAGCATACAGCAACGGACATAAATATTCCTAGAAAATATTCTTATTAATGAAAATCACAAGTGAAATATATTGAGACACAGCTTAGTCTTCTGTTAATCACCCTGTCATCTCAGATTTTCAAAATATGCTTGACAGCCAAAGCATGTGTCTCAATATGCTTGATGGCCTAGCATAGCATTTTGTCCAGCTAGCAGAAGGTAACTTGGTCACGAAAATCAGAAAAGAAATCAAATAAAATCGTTTACCTTTGATGAGCTTCGGATGTTTTCACTCACGAGACTATCAGTTAGATAGCCAATGTTCCTTTTTTCCCCAAATATTATTTTTGTAAGCGAAATAGCTCCATTTGTTCTTCATGTTTGGCTGAGAAATCACCCGGAAATTGCAGTCACGAAAACACCGAAAAATATTCCAAATGAGCTCCATAATATTGACAGAAACATGGCAAACGTTGTTTATAATCAATCCTCAAGGTGTTTTTCAAATATATATTCGATACTATATCCACCGGGACAATTGGTTTTTCAGTAGGACCAATTGGAATAATGGCTACCTCTGTATTTTACGCAAGAATCACTCTGGGAGCCATCAGGTGACCAGTTGCGCAATGTAGCCACTTACGGGTATTCTTTAACATAAATGCGTAAAACTACTTCACAATGCTGTAGACACCTTGGGCAATACGGAGAAAAAGTAATCTGGTTGATAGCCCATTCACTGCTCAATAGGGACGCATTGGAACGCAGAGCTTTCATAAGATGAGTCACTTCCGGATTGGATTTTTCTCAGGCTTTCGCTGCAATATCAGTTCTGTTCGACTCACAGACAATATTTTTACAGTTTTGGAAACTTTATAGTGTTTTCTATCCTAAACTGTCAACTGTCATATTCTAGCATCTTGTCCTGACAAAATATCCCGTTTACTACTGGAACGTTATTTTTCCAAAAATAAAAATACTGTCCCCTAGTCATTTAATCGACCCCCACCACTTCCTCCTCCATCCACATGTATCCATTAATCAACCCCCCACCCCTTCCTCCTCCATCCACCTGTATCCATTAATTGACCCCCTCCACCTCCATCCACCTGTACCCATTAGTCGACCTCCACCTCCATCTACGTGTATCCATTGATCGACCCCCCAACGCCACCCCCTTCTCTTCATCCTCAGGCTGTCTGTCACGACCACCTCATTGTTGTTGTGATGTGTGATCTTTGTGCCTCCTGTGATCCACTGAGGTAAGCAAATCAGACCTCTTACATTCCCACAACTCCCTCATACTTATCCCTCTAATACCCTTCAAACGGAGGCATCATAAATATGGAATGTTTCCTCTCCTCTTCGCCTTAGCTAGCCAAAGGTCTTCACTGACATGTCTTTAAATTACACACAAAACCTCAAGTGTCAGGGAGAATTCTCCTGCCGACCTTCCTGTGACGGGGATGAGCTTATTAAGAGGAAGCTAGCTAATGTATCTTATATGGAAACTATAACATAGGGATATTCAAGGACATTTTGGGGATTTATTTAACTGTAAATTAATTTGTTCCAGTTTCGGGTTGTCCTTATAGGGAGCCTATTTGGAATACGGAACATTTTGAGGCACATTTTTACTGTAAATTAATTTATTTCACTGTCAGATTGTTTTATAGGTAGCCTATTAGGAATATGGAACATTTTGAGGCACATTTTTCTATGCTAAATAAATGTCTTATACTTTGAGATTCTCCTTATCTCACCTTTTCAGACTGTGTAACTGCTGGAACATAACAAGACAGAATAGTCAATAGTCATTACTGTAACCTATTGTAATTTTAGCCACACAACTCCATGTGGTATCCGATAGCATTAGCATGAGGAAATGTGTGATAATGCTGCAGATTATGCTTTGATAACAGGCTGAGCTATAGCAGTGGTGCTTGGTGCTACTGTCCAAACACAAAGGCAGAGCAGATCCAATTTTTCAGAAGTGCTACCTCAGCAGAATTGTCTCGGCTGTTATTCTAAAGGAAGGCCCTTTAAGATCTACAGTGCCTAAAATAAAGAAGTACTTTCTTGCACCCCTTTGAGCCTGTCAGTATCAACCTCGTCTCTAGAGGTCATGGCATTTTTGACAATATCAAAACTTAATCTCCATCTCCCTTCACAAAGGTGAGGACTTTTCAGAGGAATAATTATCCTTTGATGCATTCTCCTCTGATGTCTATCTTCTACACGTCACATTGTGTGTGTGTGTGTGTGTGTGTGTGTGTGTGTGTGTGTGTGTGTGTGTGTGTGTGTGTGTGTGTGTGTGTGTGTGTGTGTGTGTGTGTGTGTGTGTGTGTGTGTGTGTGTGTGTGTGTGTGCGTCTGTGTTTGTGTCTGTAAGCAAGAGATAAAGACAGAGAGAGAGAGAGAGAGCAAGAGAGCAGAAAAACATTATAAAAAGGAAAAAGGAAGAGCTTGCCTATGATACACAAACCTACTCTTAATTGTTGAGCCACAGCATATCTGTGCAGCACTCTGGAGACCAGGTTAGTGTTTCGAGATGGTAATGTAGGGTGATTGAGTGGTTCAACAAGCATCATTCTGCCTGGGGGTGTCTTATTCTCTCCCCATCCCTCCCCTGCCTGTCCTCAGTGGGGTATTTTGGAGCGGAGCTGAGAGGAGCTTCTCATTACCGTAGCCTTGCCCAGCAGCCTAGCCGACAAAGCAGAGCACAACAGCCATAGCTCAGCGGTCAGGCCCTCCCTGCCAGGGGAAGAGGGAAGGAGAAGAGGGATGAGAGGAAGGGAGGGGAGGAGGGAGGTGATGAAGAGGGAAACAGGGGAAGAGTGAGACAATGAACAGGGGAGGAGGTGATGAGGAGGGGTGGAGGTGATGTGGAGGTGGAGGTGATGAGGTGGTGAGGAGGGGGAGGGTGAGGAGGGGAGGGGGGTGGTGAGGATGGGAGGAGGGGGGGTGATGAGGAGGTGATGAGGAGGGGAGGTGATGAGGGGAGAAGGGGGAGGTAATGAGGAGGGGAGGAGGGGGAAGGTGATGAGGAGGGGAGGAGGTGATGAAGAGGGGAGGAGAGCAGAGGTGATAAGGGGAGGAAAGGGGAGGTGATAAGCAGGGGAGGAGAGGAGAGGGGAGGAGGGTATTGATCCGCTGCCAGGGCGTCTAATCAGGCCCCAGTGGGCAAATGTCACGGCCACCCGTACATCATCCTGAACACGGTCCTTGGAGCCTGCTGGCTGCACTGTTCGGCGAACTTCCAAATGACATCCTATTCCCTCCACAGTGCACTACTTCTGACCAGAGCCCTATGGATCCTGGTGAAAAGTAGTGCATTTTATAGGGAATAGGGTGCCATTTGGGATTTAGCATAAGAGAGGAGCTAACGAGAGACTACCTGTACCTGTCCTTATAAGACCATGTTAATTAGCCCAGAGGTCATATACCGTTTGCCTCTGCCAAGACTCCTGATTCAGCACACTTCCTGTGCCCTTCTGCCCCTCTGTTCTGTTCCAGCCTGTCCTGTTCACTGCCTGCAAGGGCTCTTAAATCTCCCGAGACGACTGAGCTGAGCAAACAACATCAGCAGCAATGGAGCCGGTAATAACAATGCAGAGAGAACGAGAGGGAGAGAGACAGGGCATAATCCCTTCAGTGGCCTGAGGGGGCAGAGAGTTAATACGGAGGGATTGTGGATGCCAGGGAAATTATGTCAACAGTAAACTCTGTTGTTGTGTTACGGTGTGGTGTGTTGTATTGTGGTGTGGTGTGTTGTGTTGAGGTGTGGTACGATGTGGTGTGTTTAGGTGTGGTGTGTTGTTGGGTTGAGGTGTGGTGTGTTGTGTTGTGGTGTGTTGTGTTGCATTGCGTTGTGTTGCGTTGTGCTGCAGTACTGTGTGTTGTGTTGTATTGTAGAGTGTTGTGTTGCAGTGTGCTGCAGTGCTGTGTGTTGTGTTGTGTTACTGTGTGGTGTGGTGTGTTGTGTTACTGTGTGGTGTGGTGTGTTGTGGTATGCTTCAGTGCTGTGTGGTGTGTTGTGGTGTGCTGCAGTACTGTGTGGTGTGGTGTATTGTAGAGTTTTGTGTTGCGGTGCGGTCTATGGTGTTGCGGTGTGCTGCAGTGCTGTTTGGTGTGTTGTGTTGTGTTACGGTGTGGTGTGTTGTGGTGTGCTGCAGTGCTGTGTGCTGTGTTGTCTTGTAGAATGTTGTGTTGCGGTGCAGTCTGTTTTGTTGCAGTATGCTGCAGTGCTGTGTTTTGTGTTGTATTCTAGAGTGTTGTGTCGCAGTGTGCTGCAGTGCTGTGTGTTGTGTTGTGTTACGGTGTGGTGCGTTATGGTATGCTTCAGTGCTGTGTGGTGTGTTGTGTTGCGGTGCGGTCTGTTGTGTTGCGGTGTGCTGCAGTGCTGTTTGGTGTGTTGTGTTGTGTTAAGGTGTGGTGTGTTGTGGTGTGCTGCAGTGCTGTGTGCTGTGTTGTATTGTAGAGTGTTGTGTTGCGGTGCAGTCTGTTGTGTTGCAGTATGCTGCAGTGCTGTGTTTTGTGTTGTATTGTAGAGTGTTGTGTTGCAGTGTGCTGCAGTGCTGTGTGTTGTGTTGTGTTACGGTGTGGTGCGTTGTGGTATGCTTCAGTGCTGTGTGGTGTGTTGTGTTGCGGTGCGGTCTGTTGTGTTGCGGTGTGCTGCAGTGCTGTTTGGTGTGTTGTGGTGTGTCATGGTGTGTTGTGTTTGTCGTGTTATTCAGCTCCTCACAGGGACATGTTCCTGTAATTGGAGTGAAATTACTGAGCTGTTACTCAAAGCTGTACATATAGTAGTCCATGAGGGGATCTGGAATAGATCATGAATAGGGTAAGTCATTTGTACCAGTCAGGAGAAACTCCAGGCTCTATCCGTGATAAGTGACCAGTAGCAAATGATGAAGTAGACACTGACATACAGCGTCCTTGTCTTGTTGACATAGATCAGTCTGTGGTGTGTGAGACAACTAACAGTAGGTGTGGCAGACTGACTCAGTGCCAGCAGTGTGTGAGTTCTTGTATGGAGTTTAGCTCCGGGACTTGACCGGTAGTTCTGGAAACTGACCAGGGGAACTAAGCCAACTTCACTAGCATCATCACGTACTCTGCGGGAGGGAATTTGTCCTCTCCCAGACAGACATATGCTCATCATCATTTTCATCCCAAAGCATTGTCTGTCATACAAAGGTCGGATAAGGAAAAAGAGTAGAAGTTTGTTTGTCCCTACTGTGTACTCTGAGGGTTTTGTCCATTCGACCACTGATGAATATGAATATATCTTTTTACCTAAGGCCTTGACAATGGACTGAAAAAAATGTTTACTAGATTTTGCGTAGAGTTTCTTGCTGAAAATGTTAGCCGTGTTATTTGAAATGAGTGAATGTGTTTGCATTGCTTCCCCTCTCTTCACCCTGGCTGGTTCATTGTGGTTTGGTTTTTAGTCTGGCAGAAAAAGGGCACCTCATTACCCTGTGATGAATGATGAAAATAAAACAGTCAAAGCTTGTGCAGCAGAAAAGGTGTGGCTCTCTTTCTGGCCCTCAACTCTGATTCACGAAGGCATAAGTCTGGAATAAGTAGCACGTTCTTATTCTATCATTTTCTGGCCAGTACACCTGACCCTATCAGTGCTCTTCTGTTGCATATGCTCTCTATAAGTCATTGACTTTCTCCCGTTTAAAAATAAATAAACATTTGATTATATACACTCCCTTTATGTCCTCCTTCAGAGTTGTTGTTTTCTTTTTCATCTTTGTATTCATCTTCTTCGTATTCTGCTCTTCTTTATTAGAGTACACAGACTGCAGGTAGATGTTTTTCTGTATGCAGTGCAGCAGATTTGTGTACCGCCAGTCCTCGCCGATCCATGAAAAATTAAATGACTTGATTACCTCATCCCTCCACCCACCGTACCGTTGATGAGAGGAGAGATTCTCGGCGAATGTCATTAATTTGATCACAGGCCCATTATGTAAGCTATAATCTGTGGAGGAAACTAAGAAATAAGAATATTAAAAAAACAGATGTGATCTTCCCAACAGAATTACAGAAGAAACTAACTGATAACTTTATAATCTATTCTTTCCAGACACACAGTAAAGCTTCAAACTTGTATTAAAGTTTGCCAGCTGTTTTTTGTCGTTGTGTGCATACCCTTAGTGTATAATTCAGGTGCATGGTATAACTCTGTTCCCTATTTTCCCTGTATATGAACATTAACACCTGAAACCATCTTATTGTACATTTGTTAGTGTTAATGCATTCCAATTAAGTACAATTAGTCAAGCCGTTGAGGTGCCTCACAATTCCTATGAAGGACAGAGTATGTGTCCCAAATGGAACCCTATTCACTACATAGTGCACTACTTTAGAACACTGGGAAAATGGGCCCTGGGCAAAAGTCGTGCTCTGTGTAGGGAATATGATGCCACTGGGGACATAACCGGAGCTTTTCTTGACTCGAATAAACCATCACATCTTTAAAAAAATCTATTTTCCCCATTCTCTGCTTCACTGAACTGCCGGGAGGAGAGAGAGAGAGAGAGAGAGAGAGAGAGAGAGAGAGAGAGAGAGAGAGAGAGAGAGAGAGAGAGAGAGAGAGAGAGAGAGAGAGAGAGAGAGAGAGAGTCCATTGTAAATGTTGCTGAATTGCCAACTACACAGACAGCATCAGACACAGACACATGGTCTGCATCCCAATTAACACCCTATTACCTATATGGTGCACTGCTTTTGACCACAGCCCTTGTCAAAAGTGTTGCACTATATAGGGAATAGGGTTCCATTTAGTATGCTTTCGTAGTATTCAAAGCAGGCGGTGATGATGCAGACAATCACACCTCAGGTTCAATTATGCTACTGTTTGAATAACACAGATTTTTTTCTGGGAATCTAAAAGGGGCCTGTTTCGCTCTGGGCAGTAGTTTAAAATGTCTGCTGAGTTTCTTTATGATGTTAGGGAAAGAGAATGATAGGCCTCTTTCACTACGACATCATAGCATTGTGGAAATTCTGTAGATGTAGAACGTTGGTCATAGTAGCTTCGTAATGACAAGACTTCTTATCCATAGGGTTATTATTGGTTATGCTTGAAAATGATAGGAAGACATTTTCCTTCCAGCAAAAGTTCCCTCCATCGATGCCTCAGAGAGAAACCAGCAGTTCATAGCATGCCATATTCTTCATTGTAAACTGTATTGAAATTGACATTTCATGTGATTTACTTTCAGCTTGTCAGCTCCATTATATAGCTGTGATGATTAACAGCAAGGCCGTTTATTCAGCATTCAGTGTTCTTCTCAAGATGTGGGTGTACCAAAATGGCACCCTTTTCCCTACATAACGTAAAATGTTTTACGAGGGCCAATAGGGCTCTGGTCAGAAATAGTGCACTATGTAGGAAATAAGGCACCATTTTGGATGCTGACACATTCCCTTTCATCTGAGTCACGTCAGCACACATTTGTACTAGAAAGAAGAGGTAAGAAGGTGAGAAGGTAAAAAGGTGAAAAGGTAAAAGGGTAAGAAGGTGAAAAGGTAAAAAGGTAAGAAGGCAAGAAGGCGAGAAGGTAAAAATGTGAGAAGGTGAGAAGGTAAGAAGTTGAGTAGTTGAGAAGGTAAAAAGGTGAAAAGGTGAGAAGGTAAGAAGGCCGTCAGAGAGGGCAGACCCTTCTCTTTAGTGCTCCTCTCTATGACACACTTTCTGGCATTGAAGATTTGTGTGCTAAGCTGCAAATATACTGTATGACCATGGCTTTGTAGTAGTAAAGCAAAGATGGCTTAGACAGATTTGATCATTTTGCACAATATTGTGAATTATTAATATTGTGAATCATTGCCTTACCCTAACCCTGACCTTAACCCTAACACTAACCTTAACCTTAACCAGAAACCTAAACTTAACCCTAACACTAACCCTAACCCTAAACCTAATTCTAAGCCAAAAACTAAGTCTAACCTTAACTCTAAGCCCCGTAGAAATAGCATTTGACCTTGTTTGGACTAAAAAATGTCCCCAATTGGTCGAATATTTGCTCATTTACTATTCTTGTGGGGACTTCTGGTCCCCACAAGTATAGTTAAACGCGTCCATTCACGCACGCATGCACACACATACACACATACAGTACACACACACACACATTCCTAACACCCTGAACACACTGAACACACAGACATTTCAATCTTCTCTGGGTTTATAGGTTCCTTTTAAATCTCTCCTCTGTGGGTTGGAGCATGTGCAAGGCTTCAAATAAATGGACTGCCTGCTCGGAAACAATGAGAATTTCTACAGCTCTGACAAAGATCAATCTTGGCCGTGAGCAAGGGAGGCATACTTAGCCTGCCAGCTGGGTGCAATGCACTCTGATTCTATCCAAACCATGGACCTTTATAGACACACACAAATCTTCCTCTCTCTCTTTCTCTTTTCTCTCCTTTTCTCCTCTCCCCCCCTCTCTCTCTCTCTCTAATCATCATCTCTTTGTTTGATCTCCAAATCTCTATCAAAGTTGGTGCCTCTAGGGCAATTCAGTTGGCTGATTGAGGACCTTTTTAACTGAAGAATGTGTTTGTTTTTCTATGATTGTGTTTTTTTGGTGTGATGATTTGAATATTGATGTGTATAGTGTATATTGATGTTTATAGTGTATATTGTATAGTGTATATTGATGTGTATAGTGTATATTGATGTTTATAGTGTATATTGTATAGTGTATATTAATGTGTACAGTGTATATTGATATGTATATTGACGTGTATAGTGTATGTTGATGTGTATATTGATGTGAACAGTGTAAACTGATGTGTATAGTGTATATTGGTGTGTATATTGATGTGTATAGTGTATATTGATGTGTATAGTGTATATGGATGTTCATATTGATGTGTATATTGATGTGTATAGTGTAACTGATGTATAGTGTATATTGATGTGTATAGTGTATATTGATGTCTATAGTGTATATTGATGTGTATATTGATGTGCATAGTGTATATCGATGTGTATAGTATATTTTGATGTGTTTTGTGTATATTGATGTGTATATTGATGTGTATAGTGCATATTGATGTATTTTGTGTATATTGATGTGTATATTGATATGTATAGTGTATATTGATGTGTACATTGATGTGTATAGTGTATAATGATGTGTATAGTGTATATTGATGTGCATAGTGTATATTGATGTGCATAGTGTATATTGATTGTATATTGTATATTTTAAGTGCATGTTGTGATTTTTTTAACCATTCCTAAACCTGTGACCAGAAACAAGCTACATAGGGGCAATACCAGAATAAATGATCTATTGATTCTGTCTCTTCGCAGCAAAATCTACAGAGTTGAGATTGTTGTATGCCCCATATATACAGTCATGGCCAAAAGTTTTGAGAATGACACAAATATTAATTTCCACAAAGTTTGCTGCTTCAGTATCTTCAGATATTTTTGTCCGATGTTACTATGGAATACTGAAGTATAATTACAAGAATTTCATAAGTGTCAAAGGCTTTTATTGACAATTACATGAAGTTGATGTAAAGAGTCAATATTTGCAGTGTTGACCCTTCTTTTTCAAGACCTCTGCAATCCGCCCTGGCTTGCTGTCAATTAACTTCTGGGCCACATCCTGACTGACGGCAGCCCATTCTTGCATAATCAATGTGTGGAGTTTGTCAGAATTTGTGGATTTTTGTTTGTCTACCTGCTTCTTGAGGATTGACCACAAGTTCTCAATGGGATTAAGGTCTGGGGAGTTTCCTGGCTATGGACCTAAAATATTGATGTTTTGTTCCCAGAGCCACTTAGTTATCACTTTTTCCTCATGGCAAGGTGCTCCATCATCCTGGAAAAGTTATTGTTCGTCACCAAACTGTTCCTAGATGGTTGAGAGAAGTTGCTCTCGGAGGATGTGTTGGTAAAACTGAAAACTAAAACTGAAAGCGCGAACCACTGCTTTTAATCAGGGCAAGGTGTCTGGCAACATGACTGAATACAAACAGTGCAGCTATTCCCTCCGTAAGGCTATCAAACAAGCTAAGCGTCAGTACAGAGACAAAGTGGAATCTCAATTCAATGGCTCAGACACAAGAGGCATGTGGCAGGGTCTACAGTCAATCACGGACTACAAGATGAAATCCAGCCCAGTCACGGACCAGGATGTCTTGCTCCCAGGCAGACTAAATAACTTTTTGGCCCGCTTTGAGGACAATACAGTGCCACTGACACGGCCTGCAACGGAAACATGCGGTCTCTCCTTCACTGCAGCCGAGGTGAGTAAGACATTTAAACGTGTTAACCCTCGCAAGGCTGCAGGCCCAGACGGCATCCCCAGCCGCGCCCTCAGAGCATGCGCAGACCAGCTGGCCGGTGTGTTTACGGACATATTTAATCAATCCCTATACCAGTCTGCTGTTCCCACATGCTTCAAGAGGGCCACCATTGTTCCTGTTCCCAAGAAAGCTAAGGTAACTGAGCTAAACGACTACCGCCCCGTAGCACTCACTTCCGTCATCATGAAGTGCTTTGAGAGACTAGTCAAGGACCATATCACCTCCACCCTACCTGACACCCTAGACCCACTCCAATTTGCTTACCGCCCAAATAGGTCCACAGACGATGCAACCTCAACCACACTGCACACTGCCCTAACCCACCTGGACAAGAGGAATACCTATGTGAGAATGCTGTTCATCGACTACAGCTCGGCATTCAACACCATAGTACCCTCCAAGCTCGTCATCAAGCTCGAGACCCTGGGTCTCGACCCCGCCCTGTGCAACTGGGTACTGGACTTCCTGACGGGCCGCCCCCAGGTGGTGAGGGTAGGCAACAACATCTCCCCGCTGATCCTCAACACGGGGGCCCCACAAGGGTGCGTTCTGAGCCCTCTCCTGTACTCCCTGTTCACCCACGACTGCGTGGCCACGCACGCCTCCAACTAAATCATCAAGTTTGCGGACGACACAACAGTGGTAGGCTTGATTACCAACAACGACGAGACGGCCTACAGGGAGGAGGTGAGGGCCCTTGGAGTGTGGTGTCAGGAAAATAACCTCACACTCAACGTCAACAAAACTAAGGAGATGATTGTGGACTTCAGGAAACAGCAGAGGGAACACCCCCTATCCACATCGATGGAACAGTAGTGGAGAGGGTAGCTAGTTTTAAGTTCCTCGGCATACACATCACAGACAAACTGAATTGGTCCACTCACACTGACAGCGTCGTGAAGAAGGCGCAGCAGCGCCTATTCAACCTCAGGAGGCTGAAGAAATTCGGCTTGTCACCAAAAGCACTCACAAACTTCTACAGATGCACAATCGAGAGCATCCTGGCGGGCTGTATCACCGCCTGGTACGGCAACTGCTCCGCCCTCAACCGTAAGGCTCTCCAGAGGGTAGTGAGGACTGCACAACGCATCACCGGGGGCAAACTACCTGCCCTCCAGGACACCTACACCACCCGTTGTTACAGGAAGGCCATAAAGATCATCAAGGACATCAACCACCCGAACCACTGCCTGTTCACCCCGCTATCATCCAGAAGGCGAGGTCAGTACAGGTGCATCAAAGCTGGGACCGAGAGACTGAAAAACAGCTTCTATCTCAAGGCCATCAGACTGTTAAATAGCCACCACTAACATTGAGTGGCTGCTGCCAACACACTGTCATTGACACTGACCCAACTCCAGCCATTTTAATAATGGGAATTGATGGGAAATGATGTAAATATATCACTAGCCACTTTAAACAATGCTACCTTATATAATGTTACTTACCCTACATTATTCATCTCATATGCATATGTATATACTGTACTCTACAACATCGACTGCATCCTTATGTAACACATGTATCACTAGCCACTTTAACTATGCCACTTTGTTTACTTTGTCTACACACTCATCTCATATGTATATACTGTACTCGATACCATCTACTGTATGCTGCTCTGTACCATCACTCATTCATATATCCTTATGTACATGTTCCTTATCCCCTTACACTGTGTATAAGACAGTAGTTTTGGAATTGTTAGTTAGATTACTTGTTGGTTATCACTGCATTGTCGGAACTAGAAGCACAAGCATTTCGCTACACTCGCATTAACATCTGCTAACCATGTGCATGTGACAAATAAAATTTGATTTGATTTGATTTTTACCATTCTTTATTTATGGCTGTGTTCTTAGGCAAAATTGTGAGTGAGCCCACTCCCTTGGCTGAGAAGCAACCCCACACATGAATGGTCTCAGGATGCTTTACTGTTGGCATGACACAGGACTGATAGTAGCACTCACCTTGTCTTGTCTGGACAAGCTTTTTTCCGGATGCCCCAAACAATTGGAAAGGGGATTCATCAGAGAAAATGACTTTACTCCAGTCCTCAGCAGTCCAATCCCTGTACCTTTTGCAGAATATCAGTCTGTCCCTGATGTTTTTCCTGGAGAGAAGTCGCTTCTTTGCTGCCCTTCTTGACACCAGGCCATCCTCCAAAAGTATTCGCCTCACTGTGTATACAGATGTACTCACACCTGCCTGCTACCATTCCTGAGCAAGCTCTGTACTGGTGGTGCCCCGATCCCGCAGCTGAATCAACTTTAGAATACGGTCCTCGTGCTTGCTGGACTTTCTTGGGCGCCCTGAAGCCTTCTTCACAACATTTGAACCGCTCTCCTTGAAGCTCTTGATCATCCGATAAATAGTTGATTTAGGTGCAATCTTACTGGCAGCAATATCCTTGCCTGTGAAGCCCTTTTTGTGCAAAGCATTGATGACTGCACGTGGTTCCTTGCAGGTAACCATGATTGACAGAGGAAGAGTAATTCCAAGCACCACCCTCCTTTTGAAGCTTCCAGTTATTCGAACTCAATCAGCATGACAGAGTGATCTCTAGCCTTGTCCTCATCAACACTCACACCTGTGTTAGCGAGAGAATCACTGACATGATGTCAGCTGGTCCTTTTTTGGCAGGGCTGAAATGCAGTGGAAATGTTTTTTGGGGGATTCAATTCATTTGCATGGCAAAGGGGGACTTTGCAATTAATTGCAATTCATCTGATCACTCTTCATAACATTCTGGAGTATATGCAAATTGCCATCATACAAACTGAGGCAGCAGACTTTGTGAAAATTCATATTTCTGTCATTCTCAAAACTTTTGGTCACAACTGTATAACTTTCTGTTGGTGGCATGAATTTGATATAATAATTGAAATTGAATCAATTGTTGTTTTGGTACCAGTTTATAAAACATGTGCCATGAAATCTCTTCCTATTCATTTTGCAACCTGTGTGGAGCAGCTGTCAACATTTTTCACCTCAACTGAAACTGGTATATTTTTCTATATATGCCAATTCCTTTCAGCCAATTTGTAGCTGTAATATATGGCAGGAAAACAAGTTCCCTACCTTCCATTTTTGTGTTAATGCTGCAATCAGTTGGTTGTAAGTTTCACGCCAGCTCCCACTCCCCATTTCTGGCGCTCGAGGGCACAAGCCAGCCCATCATTACGCACATCTGTCTCCATCATTACGCGCATCTGCGCAATTGTAACGGGAATCGTCGTCTGAAGAAGAGGAATTGGACCAAAGCGCAGCGTGGTAAGTGTTCATGCTTTTTATTTAAACTGAACACTATAACAATACATGAAACCGAAACAATCCTGTCAGGTGCAGAAAACACTAAACAGAAAATAACTGCCCACAAAACATAGGTGGGAAAAAATCTACCTAAGTATGGTTCCCAATCAGAGACAGCAATAGTCAGCTGTCCCTGATTGAGAACCATACCCGGCCAAAACAAAGAAATACAACACATAGAAAAGGGAACATAGAATGCCCACCCAGATCACACCCTGACCAAAAATAGAGACAGAAAAAGCTCTCTAAGGTCAGGGGCGTGACAGCAATATTGGACTCACCTGGACTCCATTACTTTGATGAGTGTCCTTCTATATCTGTCTGCTCCTCAGTTTGTTCCCTGTGTCAGAATTCATTCCGTTATGTTTTTCATGTCCAGACGGTGTTTGGACATTAAACGTTTCAAAACTGACGCTGTTTTCCATAAAGAATGTTTTTTATTAATCAGTATATTTGAGTTTAACCATAACATTTGTTGTAATATTTGTTCAATCTTTTCTGGAGGATAAAACTGAAATTGTAACCAGCTTTGTATGGCTTGTTCAAGAAAGGGTGAATTTTTAAACAATTAGTTGGAAATGAGAAGTTGTATTCTGTATAAAGGTGAAAAGGCCAATTTTGAACAAAGCCTTTGTTAATAATCTATTTGTAACGGAGTTCGTCTGTTGAATGAAGAGAGTCGGACCGAAATGCAGCGTGTAGGTTACTCATGACTTTAATGAAAGATATGACGGTACATGAAATAACTGAAATACGAAAACAACAAACGAAACGTGAAACTAATTACAGCCTATCTGGTGACTACAACACAGAGACAGGTACAAACACCCACGAAATACAAAGCGAACTCAGGCTACCTAAATACGGTTCCCAATCAGAGACAACGATAAGCACCTGACTCTAATTGAGAATCGCCTCAGGCAGCCAAGCCTATACCACATCCCTAATCAGCCGCGATCCCAAATAATACAAACCCCAATACGAAACACAACATATAAACCCATGTCACACCCTGGCCTACCCAAACATATAACAAAAACACAAAATACAATGACCAAGGCGTGACAGAACCCTCCCCCTAAGGTGCGGACTCCCGGACGCACCTCAAGAGCATAGGGAGGGTCCGGGTGGGCGTCTGTCCATGGTGGCGGTTCTGGCTTGGGACGTGGACCCCACTCCATTAATGTCTTAATTCCTCCCCTTCGCGTCCTGGGATAATCCACCTTCTCCGCCGACCATGGCCTAATAGTCCTCACCCAGATCCCCACATAACTGAGGAGCAGCTCGTGACAGAGGGGCAGCTCGGGACAGAGGGGCAGCTCAGGACAGAGGGGCATCTCGGGACAGAGGGGCATCTCGGGACAGAGGGGCATCTCAGGACAGAGGGGCATCTCGGGACAGAGGGGCACCTCGGGACAGAGGGGCACCTCGGGACAGAGGGGCATCTCGGGACAGAGGGGCAGCCCGGGACAGAGGGGCAGCCCGGGACAGAGGGGCAGCCCGGGACAGAGGGGCAGCTTGGGACAGAGGGGCAGCTCGGGACCGAAGCAGCCCGGGACTGAGGGGAAGCCCAGTGATGAGGGGAAGCCCGGTACTGAGAGGAAGCCCAGTACTGAGAGGAAGCCCAGTACTGAGAGGAAGCGCAGTACTGAGAGGAAGCTCAGGCAGGTAGTAGGCTCCAGTAAATCCTGGCCGGCTGGCGGAACTGGAAGAAACTGGTTGTCTGGCAGATGTGGAAGAGACTGGTTGTCTGGCAGATCTGGAAGAGACTGATTGTCTGGCGGCGCTGGGCTGACTGGCGGCACTGGCGGCGCTGGGCAGACTGGCGGCACTGGTGGCGCTGGGCAGACTGGCGGTACTGGCGGCGCTGGGCAGACTGGGAGCACTGGCGGCGCTGGGCAGACTGGGAGCACTGGCGGCGCTGGACAGACTGGGAGCACTGGCGGCGCTGGGCAGACTGGGAGCACTGGCGGCCCTGGGCAGACTGGGAGCACTGGTGGCCCTGGGCAGACTGAGAGCACTGGCGGCCCTGGGCAGACTGGGAGCACTGGCGGCGCTGGGCAGACTGGGAGCACTGGCGGCGCTGGGCAGACGGGAGACTCCGGCAGCGCAGGAGAGGAGAAAAGCTCTGGCTGCGCTAAACAGGCGGGAGACTCCGACAGCGCAGGAGAGGAGAAAAGCGCTGGCTGCGCTGAACAGGCGAGGCGCACTGGAGGCCTGGTCCGTGGTGCTGGAACCGGTTGGTACTGGATAGAGGACACGCACAGGAAGCCTGGTGCGGGGAGCTGCTACCGGAGGACTGGTGTGTAGAGGTGGCTCTGGATAGACCGGACCGTGCAGGCGCACTGGAGCTCTTGAGCACCGAGCCTGCCCAAGCTTACCTGGCTTGATGCCCACTCTAGCCCGGCCAATAGGAAGGGCTGGTATGTGCCGCACCTGGCTCTGCACCCGCACTGGAAACATAGCATAACACGCTCCATAGCATAACACGGTGCCTGCCCGGTCTCTCTAGCCCAACGGTGAGCACAGGGAGTATGCGCAGGTCTCCTACCTGGCATAACTATTCTCCCTTCTACCCCCCCAAAACATTTTTTGGGGTTGCTTTTCCGGCTTCCAACCGCGTCGCCGTGCTGCCTCCTCATACCAGCGCCTCTCTGCTTTATACGCATCTATTTCTTCCTTGGGACGGCGATATTCTCCCGGCTGCGCCCAGGGTCCTTTTCCATCTAATATCATCTCCCAAGACCGGAAGTCCTTATATTGCTGCTCCTCACAATTAACAGGGAGAGTAGGCTCACGTCTGACTCCTGACTCATCCACTCTCTCTCTGCGCTCTCCCCCAATAAATATTTGGGGGTTACTTTCGTTTTTCGCTCTGCGTCGCCGTGTTTTCCTTTTAGACTCCATTCGTCTATAGCCCTCCTCGCACTGCTGAAGCGAATCCCAGGCGGGCGCCTGCACTCTCTCTGGGTCGGCCGCCCACCTGTCGATTTCTTCCCACGTCGTATACTCCATGCCTTTACCTTCCATAACGTCCTCCTTTAGCTCCTGCCAGTTATCTACGTCGTTGCCAGTTACACACTGCTCGGTCCGTGAGAGGTGGGTGTTTCTGTAACAGCGTTCATCTGTTGAATGAAGAGAGTCGGACCGAAATGCAGCGTGTAGGTTACTCATGACTTTAATGAAAGATATGACGGTACATGAAATAACTGAAATACGAAAACAACAAACGAAACGTGAAACTAATTACAGCCTATCTGGTGACTACAACACAGAGAGAGGTACAAACACCCACGAAATACAAAGCGAACTCAGGCTACCTAAATACGGTTCCCAATCAGAGACAACGATAAGCACCTGACTCTAATTGAGAATCGCCTCAGGCAGCCAAGCCTATACCACACCCCTAATCAGCTGTGATCCCAAATAATACAAACCCCAATACGAAACACAACATATAAACCCATGTCACACCCTGGCCTACCCAAACATATAACAAAAACACAAAATACAATGACCAAGGCGTGACACTATTGGAGAACCATTTTGGGTTTATAGTGTATAGTGTATATTAATGTGTAAGTGTTTATTGATGTGTATATTTGATACAGGGCTCATCTGTAAAGAGTCCTTGGGGCCTCCCGAGTGGCACAGCGGTCTTAGGCACTGCAGTGCTTGAGGCGTCACTACAGATCCGGGGTCGATCTCGCCGGCCGTGACCGGGAGACCCATGAGGCAACGCACAATTGGCCCAGCGTCGTCTGGGTTAGGGGAAGGTCTGGCCGGCTGGGATGTCCTTGTCCTGTAGCGCTCTAGCAACTCCTGTGGCTGGCCGGGCACATGCACGCTGACATGGTTGCCAGTTGTACAGTGTTTCCTCCGACACATTGGTGCGGCTGGCTTCTGGGTTAAGCGAGAAGTGTGTCTAGAAGCAGTGCGGCTTGGCTGGGTCGTGTTTCAGAGGACGCATGGCTCTCGACCTTTGCCTCTACCGAGTCCGTACAGGAGTTGCGTGGATGTGAAAAGACTGTAACTACCAATTGGGGAGAAAAAGGAGTAAAAAGTAAACAAAAAATAAAACAAAAGAGAGACCTTGGTCTCAGCATGACTCCCTGTCAACATAAAGGTTAAATAAATAAAATCTATATTCCTCTCTGTCTGTGTGACTGATTCTACCATTCTTTTAAAAATGGATTTCATGGAGGATGAATGTTTATTGTGTAAACACAGGCTTTGTGTACAGTTGAATTAAGGAGCACTTACAGTTTATACCTATGGAGTACTGAGAGTTGATATCTTTTGAAAATTGCACAACCTCAATGACACTGAAGAGAAATTCAATATGTATTTCAATAGAGTAAACAAGTGACACTAGAGCAACACAGTGGAGGTATTTTACTATGCTCCATAGAGGACCATAATATGAAGCAATATGAACCTTACCTTCAGGCACTTATCCACCTCCTCTACTCTGAGGTGTATTACGAGGGGGACAGGTGGGCGTGGCAGAGCTGTGACAGTCTCTAAATATGAGATGTCAGAGGTAACCATAGAAGATAATGTCCTCTCTCTACAGTCCAACCCACAGTCCCAGGCACAGACGCAATCCTGGGGAAAAAGTGCTGGAAGGTCCGATCACAAATTACTGTCAGAGCAAATTGCCATCAGTCGGTTTTATCAGGTTGCCAGCAATTTCTTCTCCTCTGCGTCGGAAAGTATCAGAAAGTGACATCAGTCAGTACAGTGAGAACGCAAAGTTCACAGGTCTAAATTTGCCACTCAAATGCTGAAAAGGCTTTTATGAAAACTATACTTTTCAACTGAAGGTGTGCCTCTAAAGTTGAAACATCGGGGGAGATAAATTTGACACCATTTCTCACTGAAAGTAAAGAAGTCCCAGTCTATTTTGAAAGCCACAGACGGGCAGCAGCTGCTCTGATCTTGTTCATCCATTCTATATCACTAGGTTTTCATGGCATTTTGAGACCCTAGTCCCTCGGTTCAATATTAATACATTAATCTTCTATATACTCCACCAACTTTTAATAGACTTACTATCTGGGAATCCTGCCCTCCATGGCATGCTATCCCTTATGATCAAAGAGGAAGAGAGAGTGGAATTTTATTTCTGTGTTCCCATGAGACTAACAGTACAGTTATTACTAAAAACCCAATGGACTATTCCACAGAAAAATATTATTTAAAAAAGCTGAGGTCATACACTACAATAAAACTCAAAGCAAAAGACTCCCAAACAGTTTATATTTTCACTAGTTTCTGACCTCTGTGCCTCCTGTCTGTGTGGGTGCTGCTACTATAGCACCTGCTTAATTGCAGCTCTGCTTGTCGACAGCTTTTAGCATTAAAGTGTGAAGTCAGATTGCTTGGGAAAGCTAGACTGGTGGTGGGCAGAGAGCGTGGCACAGAGAGAGGGGTGTGTGCTGGGGTGTGACGGCTGGGGCAGTAAAGGAATGAAATACACAGGCTGCATCCCAAATGACAACATATTCCTTGTATAGTGCACACTTTTGACAAGGGCCCATACAGCTCAGGTCGAAAGTAGTGCACTATATTTGGAATAGGGTGTAATTTGGGATGTAACCAGTGCCAATGAGATGAGATTGGCCCCTACACTTAAAGGACAACTCCGCCCAAAAACTATCGATTGGTATTTGTTTCATTAGTCCATTGCTGATACAGTCCCAAAATGTTTTGTATGTCATCAATCAAGATTTCAAGATATATAACTTTCAAAGTACAGAAATAAGCCAGTATGATGCATTTAGCCTCATATGCTGCTGTGTTTTGCATCATATGATGCATGATACCAGTTGTATTTCTGTACTTTGAACGTTATATTTCTTGAGAACTTGATTGATGACATAAAAAACATTTTGTAATAGTCCAGAAAATATATGGGAGCAGCTCCTTGGTTCTTTATGGATATAATACGACAGACATTTCCCACTTTAATTCAAAGTAAATGGACAATACATTTCAGAGATCATTAAGCTAGAAATTCCCTTAACTAATCAAAACTATTTCCTAGAAACACAGTTGGACATGTATTTGGCCAACAAACTACTTCATGAAAATTGAATTATTTTTTCAGCAGTGATGAAACTAAGAACTGTGGGCACATTGCCAGTATATTTATATGCTGCCATGAATGGTTAAGTATTGAAAATGACTGGCATAATTACTAAATGATTTATGAGTAGCTGATACTAAGTGCTGCATAGCTACAAGGAAATGATCTGTTCTGAACTTGGGCTGAAGTTCTATATTATTACTGTTCTTCCTCTTAGGTGTCGTAAAGACTTTGATTGAAGTGCTGAGGGTAGAACGAAGGGAAGGGACTCAGGAGAGATTACAAGGCAAGACACTGAAGTTCGGATATTTTACGCAGTTTGGGAATTAGCTTCTAACTCATAAAAACAAAACAAACCAAACCCATGACTAAAGACATAACTCAAAGCCATCAGAAGCCTGGAGAATATTTACCTGTTTCCTGACTCTTAGCTGCAGTGGCATTATGAGCCCAGCGATAATCTATAATATATTCCTGTCAGACAGAACCAACACAATGGTTCTGACAGCTGGAAGAGGATTGAGGCCTAAGCCCTGGTGAACCAGGTTTAAGTCAAACTGGTCTGACTCCATTGTGACAGCTCACCGCTGCTTTTTAGACACTTTGAGCTGACTTTAATCCCAAATTAATTCCATTCCCTATATAGTTCCCTATGGGTCCTGGTCAAAAGTAGTGCACGACATAGGGAATAGGGGGGCATTTGGGATGCAGATGGCAAATGCTTGCTGTTTTATCAGTCTCCACCTATTCTTTACCATACTCATTTATATATAATACCTTGACTGCCCTAAATCTACCAGAGTGATGTAAATGTTCTGGGTCTGGCCAACCATAGAATTCCACCACATAAAATAGCAGCACTCTGGGATTGGTATAGTGGGAGCTGGCCAGTATTTTCTTTCCTTTTTGTGCCCGGTGAAACTTTAATTAAAATATATTATCTTTATTCTAAGCCCTCTAATAGTTCTGCTGCTCTAAGTCATGAGGTTAGCTTTAGGTTGTTCTGGTCCCCATTATATGATATATACTGTATATAGCAGCCCAGCCCCAGCCACAGCCCCAACCCTAACCCTAGCCCCAAAACAAACGTTATCCCCAGCCCCAAACCTAGCCCCAACGCCAGCACCAGCCCTAGCCCCAGCACTATCCCCAACCCCAGCCCAAGCCCTAGCCACATCACTAGGCCCAAGCCTCAGCCCTAGCCCCAGCCCTTGGAAAGCAAAAAATACAATCATCCAATCATCCATCCATCTATCAGAAATGAGGTGACAAATATTTTTTAAATGATAGTGGTAGCATTCCAGTGCTGCTTCCATGTGGCAGACATGCTGAAGTTTTGAACCAACTTGGTATAGAGGTCAGAGGTCATGCTGGCTTTTAAAGTACACTATATGTACAAAAGTATGTGGACATGCCTTCAAATTAGTGGATTAGGCTATTTCACCCACACCCGTTAGTGACAGGTGTTTAAAATTGAGCACACAGCCAGGCAAACTCCATAGATAAACATTGGAGGTAGAATGGTCCTTCTGAAGAGCTCAGTGACTTTCAACGTAGCACCTTCATAGGATGCCACCTTTCCAACAAGTCAATTCGTCAAATGTCTACCCTGCTAGAGCTGCCCCGATCAACAATAACTGCTGTTATTGTGAAGTGGGAACGTCTAGGAGCACAACGGCTCAGACGTGAAGTGGCTCACAGAACTGCCCAGTGCTGAAGCACGTAGTGTGTAAAAATCATCTGTCGTCGGTTGCAACACTCACTACCGCTTTCCAAACTGCCTCTGGAAGCAATGTCAGCACAACGAGTGTTCGTCTGAGCTTCATGAAGTGGGTTTCCATGACCGAGCAGCCGCACACAAGCCTAAGATCACCATTAGTAATGCCAATATTCAGCTGGATTGGTGTAAAGCTTGTCGCCTTTGGACACTGGAGCAGTGAAACTCATCACACTTCACCATCTGGAAGTCCTAATGTTCTTGTGATGGAATGCAAGCCAGTCCCTGCAGAAATGTTCTAACATCAAGTTGAAATCCTTCCCAGAAGAGTATGGGCTGTTATGGCAGCAAAAGAGGGACCAACTCCATATTAATGCCCATGATTTTGGAATGAGATTTTTGATTAGCAGGTGTCCACATACTTGTGGACCTGTACTGTATGTGTCTGTACTGTATCCCCCCTACCACAGCTGATTAATGATGTTGCTGTCATGTATCTTGCCACAGAATCAGCACCATGGACAGCGGCAAACAACCAATGTATTTTTCTTATTTTATCCTTGTTTAACACTTATTTTACCAGGTGAGTTGACTGAGAACCCATTCTCATTTACAACAACGACATGTGGAATAGTTACAGGGGAGAGGAAGGAGGATAAATGAGCCAATTGGAAGCTGTGGATGATTAGGTGGCCATGATGGTATGAGGGCCAGGTTGGGAATTTATGCAGGACTGGCCATCCATCAATATCTTAACCTTGTCCCTATTCTAGACAGATCCTCTCTTCGAAATCTCCCTTGAAAGTCTAAAGCGAAGCTCCTCCTGTAGTTAACATCCATATCAAAACAAATCAAAAGTCAGACAACACTTCCTGGAACTCAACTACACATTTGATTTGTTAGTTGTTGCTGTGCCAATTTCACTGAAAGACCAATGGCTAAATTGTGCGTAATCAATCATAACCCAATCCCTCAGTCTGAATAAGCCCTGGTCTGCAGACCTCTGTGTGGCTCCTTTATGCAGACTCATAATCATATCTCAAACCAGAGAGATTGTAATGGAGAATGGGGAGGATGGTCATTTGCATGAGATACAGTTCGATTAGTGCATGGCCCTGTGCCACACTCCCTTCCTCCGTCAGAGCCACAAGGTTAAAGAAGGACATGAGGAAGTGAGGTCCACATAGTTAACCAGTCCAGTAATTGCCATTAAGATCAACGGCCTATGATCAACCTGAGCCTCATTGATCACCTGTTGATTTATGGCTTTGGGAGTCCATGTCTGTGTTTCAAATAGCTCCCTATTCCCTAAGTAATGCACTACTTTTTAACAGGGCCCATAGGGATAGGGTGCCTTTCAGGATGCCGCCCAAATCTATCGATCAAATTGTTCTGTTTTTGTGTTAAGCATTTGGAAATCAATTTGAATGTACACATGTAAAGTCAGCAAAAAAATAAATGTCATCTCACTGTCAACTGCTTTTATTTTCAGCAAACTTAACATGTGTAAAAATGTGTATGAACATAACAAGCTTCAACAACTGAGACATGAACTGAACAAGTCCCACAGACATGTCACTAACATAAATTGAATAATGTATCCCTGAACAAAGGGGGGTCAAAATCAAAAGTAACAGTCAGTATCTGGTGTGGCCATCAGCTGCATTAAGTACTGCAGTGCATCTCCTCCTCTTGGACTGCAACAGATTTGCCAGTTCTTGCTGTGAGATGTTACCCCACTCTTCCACCAAGGCACTTGCAATTTCCTGGACATTTCTGGGGGGAATGGCCCTAGCCCTCACACGCCGATCCAACAGGTCCCAGACGTGCTCAATGGGATTGAGATCTGGGCTCTTCGCTGGCCATGGCAGAACATTGACAGTCCTGTCTTGCAGGAAATCATGCACAGAATGAGGAGTATTGCTGGTGGCATTGTCATGCTGGAGGGTCATGTCAGGATGAGCCTGCAGGAAGGGTACCACATGAGGGAGGAGGATGTCTTCCCTGTAATGGACAGAGACAATGACAACAAGCTCAGTCTGCTGATGATGTGACACACCGCCCCAGACCATGACGGACCCTCCACCTTCAAATCGATCCCGCTCCAGAATACGGACCTCGTTGTAATGCTCATTCCTTCGATGATAATCGCACATCTGACCATCAACCCTGGTGAGACAAAACCTCGACTTGTCAGTGAAGAGCACTTTTTGCCAGTCCAGCAACTGTGAGTTTGTGCCCATAGGCAACGTTGTTGCCGGTGATGTCTGGTGAGGACATGCCTTACAACAGGCCTACAAGCCCTCAGTCCAGCCTCTCTCAGCCTATTGCAGACAATAGGAGCACTGATGGAGATTTTGAGTTCCTGGTGTAACTCGGGCAGTTGTTGTTGCCGCCCTGTACCTATCCCGCAGGTGTGATATCCTGATGTATGGATCCTGTGCAGGTGTTGTTACACATGGTCTGCCACTGCGAGGATGATCAGCTGTCCGTCCTGTCTCCCTGTAGCACTGTCTTAGGCATCTCACAGTACGGACATTGCAATTTACATCTGCAGTCCTCATTGCTCCTTGCAGCATGCCTAAGGCACATTCATGCAGATGAGCAGGGACCCTGGGTATCTTTCTTTTGATGTTTTCCAGAGTCAGTAGAAGGCCTCTTTAGAGTCCTAAGTTTTCCAAACTGTGACCTTAATTGCCTACCATCTGTAAGGTGTTAGTGTCTGAACGACCATTCCACAGGTGCATGTTCATTAATTGTTTATGGTTCATTGAACAAGCATGGGAAATAGTGTTTAAACCCTTTACAATAAAGATCTGTGAAGTTATTTGGATTTTTACTAATTATCTTTGAAAGACAGGGTCCTGAAAAACGGACGTATCTTTTTTTGCTGAGTTTACTCTTATGAACAATTTTACCCATGTGCATTTGAATAAGGAGTAATGGCAAAGTGTCTGATATTTGCATTATGATGATTAGTTCTCAGTAATACAGGGATTGCCTCATTGCGGTCAATTGTATCAAAGTCTAGTAGATTGACATTTAGCTTTAGTCTGCATTTGTAAGGTTCCGTCATTGACATTATCCTCACCATATTAAAGCAACATTTGTTGTTAATCCAATAAATACATGTTTACACAACAGGATGCATCCGTCGGCATAGGCATTGAGTACGTTCCAAATGGTTTCGACCAGTGCCCTGGAGGAATAAAGGTTTCGGATGCATTCATTGAGCTATTCTGACTAGCATATCAATGTAGCCTGTGCTACTGTAACTGCAGTTCTCTATATGCACACAGGCCCTATAAAACCATCCCTTCTTTCATCTTCACAAGACTGTGGTTCTAAAACAATAAGACTAGTTTGTGGGACACCATTGCCATAGGCTTCTCTCTATAAAAACAGAAAAACATGGGGAAACAGATTAATAAAAAGTTCTACACTATATTCCCGTCTTCACTTTTCACCAGTTATATTTAATCTTATATAACTGGGATGACTATTTTGATATGACACTTTTCTTTCAATACAGACATGACTAATTTAAATCCTGGATGTTGTTGACTGTATTGAATACTTAGTTGAGTGTATAGAGCCGGACAGAGCACACACAGATAGCTCCATGCAGACTCCAAGGCTGAGATACAGACGATGAATGTTCAGAGACAAGTGCAGCCAGTCAGCATGTCGCGACCGAATAATGTAATATACAAACACACTGAGAGGGGGTGTGGCTACTCAGCAAGGTCCCCCAAGCCCCACGCCCCCAACCTCTAGCCCCAAGCCTCCAACTCCTCACCCAGCCCCGGCCCCCAGCGCCATGCCCCCAACCCCCAGCCCCTACCTCAGCCCCATGCCCCCAACTCCCAGCCCCTACCCCAGCCCCAAGCTCCCAACCTCTAGCCCCATGCCCCCAACCCCCAACCCCCAACCCCCAGCCCCTACCCAGTCCCCAGCCCCATACCCCCAACCCCCAGCCCCTACCCCAGCCCCTAGCCCCACGCCCCCAACCTCTAGCCCCAAGCCTCCAACCCCACTCCCAGCCCCGGCCCCAGCGCCATGCCCCCAACCCTCCAGCCCCTACCTCAGCCCCAAGCCCCCAACCTCTAGCCCCAAGCCTTCAACCCCCAGCCCCAGCTGCGGCTATGAGATTTCAAATCTGTTACATGCCAGTAGAAGCAACATAATTAAGTGCGTTAGCGGTGTATTGTCAGGAGTGAGACATGATGCATGGAGACTTGGGCTGAAGGTAATTAACTTTGGATGTTGTTATTAAAAATGCTCATATACCCTACCCTGGAGGAGTAATGATTACTGGAGTGTGTGGGAGCACTAGGAACACTATATTGTACGCAGTATGTGAAACGATTTACTTATTTTACAAGGTGATGCAACACAATAGACTGTGGTTGTGGTATTCAGACCTGTAAACTATCATGTGTTGGTGTAATGGTTCAGGCTGTGCTGGAGGGAATAGGAGGCATGCTTTAAAGGGAAAACCTAAAGCATTTTGTATGTACCTACAACTCATTTGGATTGGCAACATCAGCTTTTGAAACTGCAAGCATATGGCTACAAGAAGATATCAAAGTGTCAACTGTTTTGTATTAATTTACTTAGACAATGGTGATGATTGTGTTACATATAAATATACAATGAGTCCTTCACTAAGGTCAAAGTGCAATCACACCCAGTAACAGAGCTCAGATAAGAAAACACTGAATCTAAAAATGCTGGCTACATTGAAAATCAACACAGTTCGCTATCTCTAAAATCTCTTGTGTCCATGTCAATTTATTACATTAATGTAACTCCTGCTACCCTCATTCTAACTCTGGCGTTACCAGATGCTTTCTACGGTTCCGGAGTCCATGGATCTACACTAAAAAGGAATTCCTTCATGTTTAAAGCATTGCCTCACTTACTGTAAAACATAGCTCTCATAACCACACTCAGAAACAATACATAAGAAACATATGAAAGTCTCACAGTCTAAAGGAATATGTGAACAACTCTGAATGAACTCTGTGGACAAAACACTTTAAAAATAAATACAAATCTGTAAACCTTCAAAAGATGTCCACCTCTATTGCAATTAAACAAGGTTAAAAGCAGAACAATGTGCAAAGTTACGTGTAATTAATATAAAGCTAACAAAATATATATTGTGGAATTGGTCTGAACATCAAAGACTGCTGTGAAAGCTTTGCATTCCCCAACAGTAAAATGTCTTTAATAAAACATGACTGCAGTTTTTGTTTTTATTAAAGCAAAGATTGAGACACTATGTTTGCAGGACAACTTCCTCCCTATGAGGTTGTAATTGTTACTTTTCAAGCTGGGACTAATGAAGCCAGGAGATGTAAAAGGTTGTTTTAGCATGGCTACAATACACCCATCCTGACCTGGCAGCAAATGTATGGGGGTAGCCATGAGGTTAGAGTGTTGGGCCAGTAACTGAAAGGATGCTGGTTTGAATCCCAGAGATGACACTGTCTGACGCTGTCACCCTTGAGCAATGCCTTTAATCCTAATTGTTTCAGGGGTGCTGGGCAATGGTGGCTGTGACCCCACTCACTGTTTCAGGGGGAATTGAGATCTATAAAAAAAACACATTTCCATTACATACTTGTAAAAGTGTCCTGTTATTATTTGTCCAGTTACACACTTGTAAAGGTCTGTAACAGGATACACATGAGCACTCCCCAAATTATTATTATTAGGAGTTCAAAGCAAAGCTGGTCAAGGAGATGATGGTGGACTACAGGAAAAGGAGCACCGAGCACGTCCACATTCTCATCGACGGGGCTTTAGTGGAGCAGGTTGAGAGCTTCAAATTCCTTGGTGTCCACATCACCAACAAACATGAATGGTCCAAACACACCAAGACAGTTGTGAAGAGGGCACGACAAAGCCTATTCCCCTTCAGGAAACTAAAAAGATTTGCCATGGGTCCTGAGATCCTCAAAAGGTTCTACAGCTGCAACATCGACAGCATCCTGACCGGTTGCATCACTGCCTGGCCTCCGACCGCAAGGCTCCGAATTGCTCGGCCTCCGACCGCAAGGCACTTCAGAGGGTAGTGCGTACGGCCCAGTACATCACTGGGGCAAAGATGCCTGCCATCCAAGACCTCTCCACGTGGTGTCAGAGGAAGGCCCTGAAAATTGTCAAAGACCCCAGCCACACAGTCATAGAGTGTTCTCTCTACTACCGCATGGCAAGCGGTACCAGAGTGTCAAGTCTCGGACAAAAAGGCTTCTTAACAGTTTTCAACCCCAAGCCATAAGACTCCTGAACAGGTAACCAAATGGTTACCCGGACTATTTGCATTGTGTGCCTCCCCCAACCACTCTTTTACGCTGCTGCTACTCTCTATTCATAGTCACTTTAACTATACATTCATGTACATACTACCTCAATTGGCCCGACCAACCAGTGCCCCAGCACATTGGCTAACCGGGCTATCTGCATTGTGTCCCACCACCCGCCAACCCCTCTTTTTACGCTACTGCTACTCTCTGTTCATCATATATGCATAGTCACTTTAACCATACCTACATGTACATACTACCTCAATAAGCCTGACTAACAGGTGTCTGTATATAGACTTGCTACTCTTATTTTCAAATGTCTTTTTACTGTTGTTTTATTTCTTTACTTACCTAGACACACACACACACACACACACATACTTTGGTTAGTATGTGGTTAGAGCCTGTAAGTAAGCATTTCACTGTAAGGTCGTATTGTTGTATTCGGCGCAAGTGACAAATTAACTTTGATTTGATTTGAAATAACTCAAGCATAGTTTGTTAATTTTTTTTCTTCTAATTTGGCAAACAGAAACTAGAGGCCAATGAGTAACTTGGTAAAAATAATGTCACCGATTGGCCTTTAGTTGACGTGTCTCACTTAAACCCTCATATCCGTCGCCCCTGAACACATTTGTCTCAAGGACCCATAAGGTCCGTCTTTGAAAAATGTATACTCATGAACCTTAAGTCCCAATAACACAATGTAGGCCCATGGTACATGAACTCAGCAAAAAAAGAAACGTCCCTTTTTCAGGACCCTGTCTTTCAAAGATAATTAGTAAATAACTTCACAGATCTTCATTGTAAAGGGTTTAAACACTGTTTCCCATGCTTGCTCAATGAACCATAAACAATTAATGAACATGCACCTGTGGAACGGTCGTTAGGACATTAACAGCTTACAATTAACGGTAGGCAATTAGCGGCACAGTTATGAAAACTTAGGAGACTAAAGAGGCCTTTGTACTGAATCTAAAAAACACCAAAAGAAAGATGCCCAGGGTCCCTGCTCATCTGCGTGAATGTGCCTTAGGCATGCTGCAAGGAGGCATGAGGACTGCAGATGAGGGGCAATAAATTGCAATGTCCATACTGTGAGACGTCTCAGACAGTGCTACAGGGAGACAGGACGGACAGCTGATCGTCCTCGTGTAACAGTATAACTTTAGACCGTCCCCTCGCCCATACTCGGGCGCGAACCAGGGATCCTCTGCATTCATCAACAACAGTCACCCACGAAGCATAGTTACCCATCGCCCCAAAAAAGCGGCGGCCCTTGCAGAGCAAGGGGAACTACTACTTCAAGGTCACAGAGCAAGTGACGTCACCAATTGAAACGCTATTTAGCGCGCACCACAGCTAACTAAGCTAGCCGTTTCACATCCGTTACACTCACCCCCCTTTTGACCTCCTCCTTTTCTGCAGCAACCAGTGATCCGGGTCAACAGCATCAGTGTAACAGTATTACTTTAAACCGTTCCCTCGCCCATACCCGGGCGCGAACCAGGGACCCTCTGCACACATCAACAACAGTCACCCACGAAGCATAGTTACCCATCGCCCCAAAAAAGCCGCGGCCCTTGCAGAGCAAGGGGAACTACTACTTCAAGGTCTCAGAGCAAGTGACGTCACCGATTGATACGCTATTTAGCGCGCACCATCGCTAACTAAGCTAGCCGTTTCAAATCCATTACACTGGCAGTGGCAGACAACGTGTAACAACAGGATCCGAACATCCGAACATCCGAACATCACACCTGCGGGACAGGTACAGGATTGCAACAACAACTGCCCGAGTTACACCAGGAACACACAATCCCTCTATCAGTGCTCAGACTGTCCGCAATAGGCTGAGAGTGGCTGGACTGAGGGCGTGTAGGCCTGTTGTAAGGCAGGTCCTCACCAGACGTCACCAGACAACAACGTTGCCTATGGGCACAAACCCACCGTCGCTGGACCAGACAGGACTGGCAAAAAGTTATCTTCTCTGACGAGTCGCAGTTTTGTCTCACCAGGGGTGATGGTCGGATTTGCGATTATCGTCGAAGAAAAGGTTGAGGGTCCGTCATGGTCTTGGGCAGTGTGTCACAGCATCATCAGACTGAGTTTGTTGTCATTTCAGGCAATTTCAACTGTGCATTACAGGGAAGACATCCTCCTCCCTCATGTGGTACCCTTCCTGCAGACTCTTCCTGACATGACCTCCCAGCATGACAATGCCACCAGCCATACTGCTCATTCTGTGCGTGATTTCCTGCAAGACAGGACTGTGAATGTTCTGCCATGGCCAGCGAAGAGCCCAGATCTCAATCCCATTGAGCACGTCTGGGACCTGTTGGATCGGAGGATGAGGGCTACGGCCATTCCCCCAGAAATGTCCAGGAAAGTCCCTTAGTGGAAGAGTGGGGTAACATCTCCCAGCAAGAACTGGCAAATCTCGTGCAGTCCACGAGGAGGAGATGCACTGCAGTACTTATGCAGGTGGCCACACCAAATATTGACTATTACTTTTGATTTTCACCCCCCCTTTGTTCAGGGATACATTATTCAATTGATGTGAGTAACATGTCTTTGAAACTAGTTCAGTTTATGTCTCAGTTGTTGAATCTTGTTATGCTCATACAAATACTTACACGTGTTAAGTTTGATGAAAATAAACACAGTGGACAGTGAGAGGACATTTCATTTTTTGCTGACTATATCTTAACTTAGTTTGATAAATGCTTGGTTAAAGCTTGGTTAATTAAGAGATGTCTGAGTTATTAATAAATCAGGAAATCTGATTTTACTTGTCCATTTAAATCCCTTGTAAATCCACTCCACAATGGCCTATAAACTTGAACATTTTAGGGTCGTCAAAGCCATTACCACGATGAACTATGTTAAGTTTGGCATTGATATCTTATAAAATATGGAAACAATGAACAATTCACTTTTTTTGACTATATGACGCTACTGCTTAAAATGATCGTAAGATATCTACTTTTCATGGACTAAAAGTGTTATTCATTACAAATTTGGTCTCTGGAATTCCACTGTAACAGCCGTTGGTGGAAGAAGGTGAGGACCAAAGAGCAGCGTTGGACGTGTTCAAAGTCGAGCCATCCCGGATCCGGGATCGTGACTACAGCCTCAAGTCCATTACCATAACGCAACGTTAACTATTCATGAAAATCGCAAATGAAATGAAATAAATATGCTAGCTCTCAAGCTTAGCCTTTTGTTAACAACACTGTCATCTCAGATTTTCAAAAATATGCTTCTCAACCATAGCAAAACAAGCATTTGTGTAACAGTATTGATAGCTTTTGATAGCTAGCGTTAGCATTTAGTGTTAGCATTCAGCAGGCAACATTTTCACAAAAACCAGAAAACCATTCAAATAAAATAATTTACCTTTGAAGAACTTCAGATATTTTCAATGAGGAGATTCAGTTAGATAGCAAATGTTCAGTTTTTCCTGAAAGATTATTTGTTTAGGAGAAATCGCTCCATTTTGTGCGTCACGTTTAGCTAAGAAAAAAACCTGTATCCAGGATTGTGTAAATCTATCCGCAAGCTCATTAGCATAACGCAACGTTAACTATTCATGAAAATCGCAAATGAAATTAAATCAATATGCTAGCTCTCAAGCTTAGCCTTTTGTTAACAACACTGTCATCTCAGATTTTCAAAAATATGCTTCTCAACCATAGCAAAACAAACATTTGTGTAACAGTATTGATAGCTATTGATAGCTAGCGTTAGCATTTAGCGTTAGCATTCAGCAGGCAACATTTTCACAAAAACCAGAAAACCATTCAAATAAAATAATTTACCTTTGAAGAACTTCAGATATTTTCAATGAGGAGATTCAGTTAGATAGCAAATGTTCAGTTTTTCCTGAAAGATTATTTGTGCAGGAGAAATCGGTCCGTTTTCTGCATCGTATTTGGCTACCAAAAAAAAAACGAAAATTCATTCATTCAAAACGCCAAACTTTTTTCCACATTAACTCCTTAATATTGACTGAAACATGGTAAACGTTGTTTAGAATTAATCCTCAAGGTGTTTTTCACATATCTCTTCATGATATAACATTCCTGGAAGTCTCCTCTCTGTCTCATTCACATGGATGAATGCAAGCAGCTTGGAGATTACGCAGCAATTTCAACAAAGGACACCGGGCGTACACCTGGTAAATGTAGTCTCTTATGGCCAATCTTCCAATGATATGCCTACAAATACGTCACAATGCTGCAGACAACTTGGAGAAACGATAGAAGGGGCAGGCTCATTCCTGGCGCTTACACAGCCATATTGTCACACCTTGGTCATTGTATTTAGTGTTTTTGTTATATGTTTGGGTAGGCCAGGGTGTGACATGGGTTTATATGTTGTGTTTCGTATTGGGGTTTGTATTATTTGGGATCGCGGCTGATTAGGGGTGTGGTATAGGCTTGGCTGCCTGAGGCGATTCTCAATTAGAGTCAGGTGCTTATCGTTGTCTCTGATTGGGAACCGTATTTAGGCAGCCTGAGTTTCGCTTTGTATTTCGTGGGTGTTTGTTCCTGTCTTTGTGTTGTAGTCACCAGATAGGCTGTAATTAGTTTCACGTTCCGTTCTGTTGTTTTTGTATTCAGTTTCAGTTATTTCATGTACCGCGATTAACCTAGACGCTGTAACCTACACGCTGCATTTCGGTCCGACTCTCTTCTTTCAACAGACGAACGCCGTTACACATATAAGGAGACAATGAAAAACAGAGCCTCAAAAATCCTGCTCATTTCCTGTTTGAAGTTTCATCTTGGTTTTCCCTGTAGCATCAGTTCTGGGGCACTCACAGATAATATCTTTGCAGTTTTGGAAACGTCAGACTGTTTTCTTTCCAAAGCTGTCAATTATATGCATAGTTGAGCATCTTTTTGTGACAAAATATTGCGCTTAAAATGGGCACGTTTTTTTATCCAATAATGAAATAGCGCCCCCATAGGTTGAAGAGGTTAAAAGCCAAATAACTTGAAATGTGTCATCACTATCATGGACATCCCTAAGATAAGCCTCACTGCATGTGGTAATGAATATCTAAAAACAAGGAAACTATTATCAACTCATTCTTTGCACATGTATCACTAATACTTGAAATAATCTGCAATCATCTTCTCATGAAATATACGTCAGATTCACTACAGATTTTGAATTGAAACTCATTACATCTGTCGCCAATGGTTTTGTGAAACAATTGTTGATGCATTCAAATATGTCCACACGGTGCCTATAGATGCACGTTGGCACATATACTGATGCTAAAAATCCTCTCATGAACCATAAATCAGATTAAGTTGACTCAAATAGACTCTAATGAATTTGAGAGAGATTAGTTGATGCATTCAAAGTCGGCCACGCTACACCACTAGATGGTATCATATCACACATGGACATGGGGCCATGACATTTAGTTTGTAAAGCTTATGTATATGTCCTTAGAAGCTATGCAAGTATAAAGTCACTGCAACCTTATATGGCTGTGCCAGACCAGTTGATGGCACTATCGATGTCATTGGTGCCAATATCGTTAAAATAAACAGAAAATATTTCACAAATCTTAACATAAACCATTTGTCAAATTGACCCCAGAATTGGTAAATAAACTCAATACATTAAGTAATGAGTATTTGCTGCATACTGCACTAGACTAAACTTCACTTGCATCATCATTGTGGTATTGAGAGATCAACATGGTAATGCTTTCACTGATTGCGCATAAAAGAAGACAGCTCCTTCATAATTGGATAGCAAATTTCTTGCTTTGATCTTGTGTCCTATCTGTTATCCTGTGAACCCCGTTCATTGCTGCTCCAAGCTATATTTATAATTATAATTATAAATATGTGAAGATTGTTTGAGAAACAGTGAATTGGATTGAAAGTAGATATTTCTAATCACTCTTCCATTTGATGTTAATTCGCACCTTTGTTATTCTAAGCCAAATAATGCATGAAATATTTGCATATCTGTTGTCTCTGAGAGAGAGAGAGAGAGAGAGAGAGAGAGAGAGAGAGAGAGAGAGAGAGAGAGAGAGAGAGAGGGAGAGAGAGAGAGAGAGAGAGAGGAGAGTGAGAGTGAGAGACAGAGGGAGAGTGCGAGTGCGAGAGAGGTGTGAGAGAGAGAAGTCAGCATTACACAGTAAAGAAGTAATAACAAAAAAGTCTTAACAAAACAGAGGTGAAATAGTCTTGCGTCACAGTAGCCTTTTATTTTAGAAAGAGACAACGGAAAAGGTCTCTGCTTCATCATTTTCACTTTTTCATCACTTGGCAAAGTGCTGTGAGAGAGCACCCAAATCTTTTCAGTCAATTAACGATACTGGGGCTTTTACAAAGTTGAATAAAATACACTATATATACAAAAGTATGTGAACGCCCCTTCAAATGAGAGGATTTGGCTATTTCAGCCACATCTGTTTCTGATAGGTGTATAAAATCGTGCACAGAGCCATGCAATCTTCATAGTTAAACATTGGCAAGTGAATGGCTTTACTGAAGAGCTCAGCGACTTTCAACGTGGCACCACGTCAGTTTGTCAAATTTCTGCCCTGCTAGAGCTGCCCCAGTCAACTGTAAGTGTTGTTATTGTGAAGTGGAAACGTCTAGGAGCAACAACGGCTGAGCCACGAAGTGGTAGGCCACACAAGCTCACAGAACGGGACCGCAGAGTTCTGAAGCATGTAGTGTGTAAAAATCGTCTGTCCTCAGTTGCAACACTCACAGCCGCCTCTGGAAGCAACGTCAGCACAATAACTGTTCTGTAGGAGCTTGAAGGATGCAAGAAGAACGCTACGTGCCTGAATGCATATTGCCAACTGTAAAGTTTGGTGGAGGAAGAATAATAGTCTGGGGCTGATTTTCATGGGTCTGGCCCCTTTGTTCCAGTGAAGGGAAAACTTAATGCTAGAGCATACAATAACATTCTAGGCGATTCTATGCTTCCAACTTTGTGGCAACAGTTTGGGGAAGACCCGTTCCTGTTTCAGCATGACAATGCCCCCGTACACAAAGCAATGTTTTTAGAGAAATGGTTTGTCGAGATCGGTGTGTAAAAACTTGCCTGGCCTGCACAGAGCACTGACCTCAACCCCATCGAACACATTTGAGATGATTTGGAAAGCTGTCTGCGAGCCAGGCCTAATCACCCAAACATCACTTCCCGGCCTCAATAATGCTCATATGGCTGAATGGAAGTCCCTGCAGCATCTAGATGTTCCAACATCTAGTGGAAAGCCTTCCCAGAAGAGTGGAGGCTTTTATAACAGCAAAAGGGGGGACAAACTTGCATTTTTAATGCCCATGATTTTGGAATGAGATGTTCGACGAGTAGGTGTCCACATACTTTCCACATATCTAGGTCAGATAGAAAATACAAATCTGAGACAACAACAAACAAAAGCATTGTGTTCAGAGAGAGAGAGAGAGAGAGAGAGAGAGAGAGAGAGAGAGAGAGAGAGAGCGAAAGGGACTGAGAGAGTGCAAGAGAGAGAGAGAAAGAGAGAGGAGAGAGGGAGAGTGAGGAGAGAGAGAGAGAGAGAGAGAGAGAGAGAGGGAGAGGAGAGAGAGATCAAAGGAGAGAGAAAAGAGAGAGTAGAGAGAGAGAAGAGAGAGAGTGTTGTACATTAGTCTCTGCTCCACTTTGAGTCGGAACCCTGACACCCTGTTCCTGCAGCGGCAGGTACAGCACAGGTTGCCCACCCCTCTGAGCCCAGATACACCCCAAGAATCTTGATCCTCTCACAGCCCCTCTGCAACGCTCTGTAAGCTGCAGAGGTGCCCTTTCCCTCCTTGTTCCACATAACAGAGCCTCACTCTTGTCTGAGTTTACCTTAGCCGAAGACCCCCCCCCCCCCACCCCTAACCATCACTGAGACAATATCAGCGTATGCTCGCATGCGTATGCTCACACCGCTATACCTGTCCCCAACCCTGTGCCTGAGAGAGCGAGAGAGAGAGTGATAGAGAGTTTATACGGGGCTCGGTTGGGGGATTCATTAAATACACGGACGCCAAATTTCTAACTCTAATCCTGTGCTAGGGAAGATTGTGTTTAACCGGACCCTGCCTAGTCTTTGGGAATCCTCTCCAGTTAGGTCATCCCTTTCGAATTACTGGCAGAGAAAGAGAGAGATTCCTTCAGAGGGTAACCAGGCTTGGAGTGTTTGGTAACTGCATGTTAACACCATAGATATAGAAACAAATACCAAGGACACGATCCTTGTCCTCTGTTTACAAATGAATTGCTCTTCATCATACTGTCCATCAAAACCAGATATTTTACCAGATATCAAAAGATATTACATTTGTGTGAAAGCAACCAATATGCTAGCTGAGTAATTTGCTAATTTAAGTGTACCCTGTATCACATTTTAAATGAGTGCATTTGCATTTGAAAAATGACCATCTAATGAACCAATCTCTAAACTGTAGAATATTGGTGACATATATAGCTAAGGGTGTCATTATCAAATAGTGCTATTACAGGGTTGCCATGGTGATGGTTCTGTCTTTAAATTCACTTTTCTTTCCTGATCTACTTATGTAGAGCTCTTCTAACACGTTTTATTAATTAATACAAGCGTAATGAAGTCCCTGGTGAATTTGGGAGAATCACAAAGTGTTGCGAGTTGCGAAGGAAACTGTAGATGTTAGGGAAGCTGTAGATAGTTTTTAGTGGGTCACAGTGAGGTGTATTGTGTGTAGATTTACTCTGCATCTACTCTACACCGCTCTTTAAATCAATCAATCAATCAATCAATCAATCAATCAATCAATCAAATGTATTCATGAAGCCCTTCTTACATCCGCTGATGTCACAAGTGCTGTACAGAAACCCAGCCTAAAACGCCCAAACAGCGAGAAATGCAGGTATAGAAGCACATTGGCTAGGAAAAACTCCCTAGAAAGGCCAGAACCAAGGAAGAACCCTAGAGAGGAACCAGGCTATGAGGGCGGCCAGTTTTCTCCTGGTTGTGCCGGGTGGAGATTATAACAGAACATGGCCAAGATGTTCAAATGTTTATAGATGACCAGCAGGGTCTAATAATAATAATCACAGTGGTTGTAGAGGGTGCAACAGGTCAGCACCTCGGTAATCACACTTCTAGAATGGAACGAAATGCTGTCTCATAAGACAGTATTCTGATTGTGTCAGAATTAGTGCAACTTGCAATGGATGACAACTACTTATTTGGGAGAAAGTTTCCAATCAAATACAAAGTGGAAGATTTTATCACTGCGGTTAAGTTTGACAGTACTTTCCACATAATTTGTTTTAGCTGGTAAAACGATGGTTTGATGTCTGTATTCAAGAGTTATTAACATTTTATTCATATGCACCTAATTGAAACTACCCTTAGACAAGGCAGTCTCAGTGGACACAAGCAGAATACACATCCTGGACACAATCAAACAAACCTGGGTCCCTCAATGAATCTCGAAGATGAAAACATATTCCCATATTATTATTAATGAAACTTGGTTTGGGTAAAGTTTAATCTTCAGAGAACAAACAGTGTGCCACTGGTTTGAAGACTGCTAATTATGAAGGGAGTTGTTAGGCCATATCCGTCTGCTCAGGCAATTTCAGACTGAAACAGCACTCCACTGATGATTTCTGAGGTGGCAGCTCAGCCTATAGAGAGAAGAGACGCACAGACCCCAGTGAATAACTAAATCAGTTCTCCAGCCAAGGATAGAATGAAATAGAGTAAATAGACTTTTCAAAGAATGTGTACCCTCCTTTAGGAATCTAAAAGTTACTGGCATGACAATAACCCAGTGAATTGGCTGGCAATCGACTCGACAAGTGGAGGAATTTTTCAGTCGACGGAATGGGCAACGGAGCCTACTTCGTCTGTCCTTGCAATCTGCCTTCAATACTTCTATACATGGCTATGTCTAATTCTACCATTTAATTTCATTTTAAGTGTGTCTTCATTGGTTTGTCAGGAATGTGTATTCATCAGGCCCCATCCACAAATGCAATTTTTTGGTGGGAAATTAGATGTTCAAAAACAAGTGTGAATATGTGTTATTATCTACTAAAACAGTCCAGAAATATGACCTGCAGGACTTTAACCTAATCTACACCCTACATACGCAACGAAAGAACACAAAAGCGAAATGGTGATCCTACGTACTTGCATCAAGTTCATAATTGTGAGGGCTCCCCGAGCGGCGCAGGGTCTAGGGGCACTCCGTCACAGTTCTAGAGGTGTCACTACAGACCCGGGTTCGATCCCAGGCTGTGTCGCAGCTGGCTGTGGCCGGGAGACCCATGAGGCAGTGTGTCAAGAGGCTTGGCAGGGTCGTGTTTCGGAGGACGCATGGCTCTTGACCTTTGCCTCTCCCGAGTCCGTACGGGAGTTGCAGCTATGGGACAAGGCTGTCACTACCAATTGGGGAGAAAAAGGGGTAAAAAGTTTATAATTGCGGGGCTTCACGTCTGCCTATTCTTGCTACACCATTGTACAGGATTGCCATTTTGCATAGCTATTCGTAGTTCTTGCGTTGTGTACTATGTAGTGTATAAATTAAGCTTCAAGGATAGATGTCCTCTATCTTTGGTATGTGCAACACGTCTTCATTGGTCCTCATCTGTACTGTGTAGGGTATTGACGCTAGCTCCCGGAACTTAAGATGGGAGCATCAAGTGATTTATCTGTATGGATTTTCTGGACACGTTCCTCCTTAGAGGTCTTGAGTTAGAGGCAACAGAGACACCTATCTAATCATTTAAATGGATGGTCCTTGGAGCACAGTGGTTGAAACACACCTCACACATAGAATCTCTTAAGACGTCACATGATTTCCGTAGCTACATATCGTAAATATCAAAATGAAAGGTAGCTTACAGTAATGTTGGTTAGTATCTGTTAGACAAGTTACCTTTCCATTGGGCTTGATAAAGAATCTATAACCAAATAACGAATGAACTGAGGCAGAGCTGTGACAACAACACCGTTATTTATGGAACGCTGCAAGTTGTATCATATTTTAAGCAGAAAAACTGGTATTTTATTGAATATGTACCAGAAGCCTCTTTCTCCAGTTTATCACCTCTGACAGGCTTTGGCTTGGTAAGGAGCAGTAACCCGGTGCTGTGTTGCCACTGACCTTTTAGTTTCTTAACCTCCGTCACTGCAGCAGACTGCCAGCCGAGGAGAAGAGAAAGGACAGCGTCCTGCAGGTCACAATCAGCTAAGGTGTGACTTTTAAAGCTCTCTGCAGCCCCTGAAGGGCATAACACTTGTGCAAAAACAACAATAATAAACGACAACATTCTGGTGATTAAATCAATTTGACTGACAATGGCTTGGACAATATGTAATGAATCATGTTGCTGCTGCAAAGTGTTTTTCTTTCCCTCCAATGATAAACACCTGAATAAGCATGATGTTCTAAAGGGCCTTATGTTATCTACAAAAATACATGACTATGATTACCATGCATCAGGAGTGCTGCCTGGCTGCAATTACTACCTTGTTCAGTTCCACGCACCATATTTAGTAATTGTGGCATAACTGAGTTCCCGAATTGGAACTCAAGTATTAAAAGGCATAGGGGTGGCAGGTAGTCTAGCAGTTAGAGTGTTGTGCCAGTAACGGAAAGGTCCTTAGTTCGAATCCCTGAGCCAACAAGGTGAAAAAAAAATGTTTCTGTTTCACACATCTGTATAATAAACACCTGTATGTGTGTAACATGACAAATATAAGCGCCCACCAAATTTTTATATTGAATTCAATTTTGAAGGAATTACAATAATCTATAATTTGGCTCGTGTTTGGCGGAATACGCAAAGACACACACTCTCACAAACACACTCTCACAAACACACACTCACAAACACACAGTCTCACAAACACACAGTCTCACAAACACACACTCTCACAAACACACTCTCACAAACACACTCTCACAAACACACATTCTCACATACACACTCTCACAAACACACACACTCTCACAAACACACTCTCTCACAAACACACACACTCTCACAAACACACACATTCTCACACACACACATTCACACACACACACACACACACACACACACACACACACACACACACACACACACACACACACACACACACACACACACACACACACACACACACACACACACACACACACACACACACACACACACACACACACACACACACACACACACACACACACACACACACTCTCACAAACATACTCTGCAGGTAGAGAGACAAGGTGGGAAACAACAAATTACAAGAATCTTCACTGTGTTTTGGCAGAATAACATCAAGACAGATTGACTCACACACAAACACACACACACTATCACAAACACACTTTGCAGGTGTACAGAGAGGAGGTGGGAGGGAGAATGACAATGCACCATGTGGTGCCTCCGCCTCAGCTCAGAGGCCTGTGGTTGTGAGACTGGCAGCTTTGTCTCTCTACACGGGTACGCAGCGTGGAGGGGAACTGAGTAATCGTGTCCTTGAATCAAAACAGCAGTGGAACACAAAGCAGCACGGTGGTCTTTGACTTACTGTCGATACCCGACAACCTCCGGAGCCATTCCATAGTTCATGTTCTGGCCAAGGAGCTCCGCTGATCCTAACATCTGTTTTGCCCTGCTGTGCTGTTTTTCTGTTTTCCGCCTACCTGAGAAACGATGGCAAATGTTCCGGGTGTGAAAAAAGAAGGGAAAATAAATATCATACTGTAGAGCAGCTTTGGTTCACATGCTTGATGGTGCATGGATAAGGCTGCAGTGCTTCTCTGGTCCAATATATTGCAGCACATTGTCTCTGATTTCCATATAACTCTGTCAGGATGCCACATTCAGTGTATTACTCAGGGCCCTTGTTCCTATAATGTCTGCCTCCCCCATCACACACACATATGACAGGTAACATGACTGATGACATCAAAACAAACACATTATTTAAACCATAATTGTGACCTTTGGGATACAGTACAATGACTTCCCAAATGTAAGTTACTACACTGTCATTACCCTGTTACAAATCATGTATTTTAAATAAATATGTGATCAGCTGTTATCAGCTGTTTGATGGTGTGTTTGATAATTGTTGTGTGTGTGTGTGTGTGTGTGTGTGTGTGTGTGTGTGTGTGTGTGTGTGTGTGTGTGTGTGTGTGTGTGTGTGTGTGTGTGTGTGTGTGTGTGTGTGTGTGTGTGTGTGTGTGTGTGTGTGTGTGTGTGTGTGCGTGTCTGTGTGCATGTTTGTGCATATGTGTGTGTGAGAATGTTAGTTTTAGCGTTTAGCATACATACTTTTTCTGTTTCCATTCTTACTTGCGTAACAGTGTAGCCAGCTAAGACCATACATACTGCCGTCATCAGTATATTGGTGTGCGCTTACATTTGCAAATATGCTCATGGTTCTATAAACTATATGTAGGCATGCCTGGACTAAATTACACTCATAAATCTGATCATGTCACTCCTAATGTTCTCATTGGGAAGCTAATGTTTCCACCTTCTCTGTCCTAGCTAGCTGCTACTGACATTAAGTTTAATTGCAGATGTTGCATGTTCATCAAACAAATTGTTGTATTATTGGTTACTTAAACAATCTTAGACCAATCAATCAGTCATGAGTTTGGTGATTTAGGTTGTATCTAGTTTGAACTGTCAAACTGCCACTGAAACATGATGATCAGCTTGGAGAAACTGTTGGTCAGATCATGAACTATGGAATGGCTCCAGAGGTTGTCGGGTATCGGCAGTAAGTCAAAGACCACTGTGTTGCTTTGTGTTCAACTGCTGTTTTGTTTCAAGGACACTGATTCGTCGGCAGCAACAAGCACACCAACGTTGACCTTCTCTACCTACATGTTAGTCATTTATCAGACGCTCTTATCCAGAGTGACTTACAGGAGCAATTAGGGTTAAGTGCATTGCTCAAGGGAAGATTGGCAGATTTTTCACCTAGTCAGATCCAGGATTCGAACCAGCAACCTTTTGGTTACTGGCCCAACCTCTTAACCGCTAGACTACTTGCCAACAGCGTTCAAGTAGTAAGCAGACAAAACATGAAAACACGGATTGACCAATGGTGGGTGTAATACAGTCGATAGGTGAGAGGAAGAGACGTAGATAACGACTCCATACATTACATTAAGTAGTATGACTGTTAGACCTTTATGCACTGTATTGTGCAGCAAAACGGATTGCTACGATGGTTAGAAAAAACAACAAGCACTCCATTTACCCATCCATACATACACATTTGCATAGGAAAGTATGCATGTATAGGGTGAGGCATTGTTTGCATTGTTGTTTGCAACAAATCAAACTTGACATGAACAGAGACCAAAGTATCTTCTGAAAATATTCCCCGGATTTATAAACCAATATCCCAAACCCTGAGTGGCCGAAATCCATGACACTGCAGAGGTGATGAGGAGACGGTGATGAGGAGACACCATTCGAATGTCAGAACTATAACATGCTACCGTCGTTCTGCCCCTGAACAGGCAGTTAACCCACCGTTCCTAGGCCGTCATTGAGAATAATAATTTGTTCTTAACTTACTTGCCTAGTTAAATGAAGGTAAAATAAAAAATATATATTTTTAAATGTACCGTGTTTGTCTGTGACTTTGCTGTACAATATTCAAACAGAGATAAGGCTTGACATTGTTTATATGACAAGGCTATGAATAAAACTGTCAAAAGCAATGAGAGCAAACATCATTTATTGAAATGACAGAGTCCACACCGCTGTTGCTTTTTGTAAGACACATAAGTCATTGTGCCACTAAAAAACACACTGAAATATTCACGCCCTTATTTCCCTTGGTAGACAAACATCACTGACATAAGATTGCACAAGGTTGAAAGTTAAAGAGGATGTTGTTTGTCTGATTACTTGACATATAGGGTCATAACATGTTATGATACAGACCCAACCATGTTATACTATGACAGCTGACATAACTTGTGATAACCTGTCATAATATGGTCACAACACCGTCATGACCATATTTTGACCTGTTGTGACATAAGTTGTGTTATTTTATGGCTGGTTATGTCACATACATAAGAATGCCAACTCCCTCAAATCCTATCACACAAGGCAAACCATTCCATTCAACTTGAAAATAACATGTTATAGAACATTTCTTAAATTGCCCATTTCATTACCATTGTAGTTGTACACACATGGAGGTCAAACATGTGCCTAGCCCAATGCTCTGCCGCTGATGACTTGGATGAATGCAGAAGCAGCACAAACCACCTTCTCTGGAACTTATGATTGACATATAGCCATTTACTTGGCAGGACTATATGGCTAATATTATTACCCAGACAACAACAGAACATTTTCTGTGAAAGACTACATTTCCATATTTTGGAATCAAAGTTTCTTCACGATATTATCATTGTAGTCCTCCATGATTTTTCTTTAATATAGATGTATAATTAGCGCTACCACTAGGGAGAGACTGTTGAACTGTTAGCTGCAGGTGTCAGCAAAAGAACTGTTCGTCGGGAGCTTCATGAAATGGGTTTCCATGGCCGAGCAGTCACACAGTGCATTGTGTGCGCTTACATTGTGCAAATATGCTCATGGTTCTATAAAGCATGTATAGGCAAGCCTAAGATCACTACGCACAATACCAAGCGCCGGGGGGGAATGCCCTTTCCTGTTTCAGCATGACAATGTACCCGTCCACAAAGCGAGGTCCATACAGAAATTGTTTCTTGAGATTGGTGTGGAAAAACTTGACTGGTCTTCACAGAGCCCTGAAATGACTGCATCACTTCTTCTTATAATAAATATTAATGTGTTGAAAATCCCAAATGATTTGCATAGTCAACTTACACACAGCTCTGACACACACACACTTATCCAACCAGACATGCCATATGTTTTGCGTGGACCCCAGGAAGATTAGATGCTGCTTTTGCAACAGCTAATGGGGATCCTAATAAAATACCAAATACCAAACTCACCCCATCGAATACCTTTGGGATGAATTGGAACGCCGACTGCGAGCCAGGCCTAATCGCCCTACATCAGTGCACGACCTCACCAATGCTCTTGTGGCTGAATGCAAGCAAGTCCATGTTCCAACATCTAGTGGAAAGCCTTGCCAGAAGATTGGAGGCTGTCATAGCAGCAAAGGTTGGACCAATTGCATATTAAAGCCCATGATGTTGGAATGAGATGTTTGAAAAGCAGTTGTCCGCATACTTTTGGCCATGTAGTGTATGTCATAACAGGTCTAACATATGTGTCATGACAGTGTTACAACCAGTTATGTTTGCTGTTATGACATATTATGACATGATTATGACCGTGTCATGAAGCTAGGTGTCAAGTAAAGTGTTACCGATTTGTCAATAAAATGAACAAGACATTTATCATTATTCTTTTCCATCTTTACAATGGTATAACATTGAGACTATCTCTACATTTGAAGGTGCACACAACAGCAGAGCAAATCATGAATAAGTAACGAGAAATACATACAGTTACAAGATCATTTGTCTCAAATGGCAAATATATGCATTCAATGTTGCTGAACCAGATTTTACCTCAACACATTTCCCATAATTCCTAGAAGCTAAAACTACAGGCCTGAGGCACAAGTCTTAAATTAAATCCACTATCTACATATATGCGTATGTCTCTGCCGGCAACCAGAACATAGAATATGTTCCAGTAGAAAAGGAATGTTTATCATATATTTCTATATTACCTCTTTATTACATGTTAATAAAACACATGCTTACCAGATGTAGTTTCAGGTCTCTTAATAAAAGGTCACGTAAGATCATGTTGTTTTCTCCGTAACAAACACTTGATCAGACTGATCTATAATTTCACAGTATTTGAGCCTCTTGCTTCCAATCCTTTAAATTAAATAACATTTTAAATAACGAATTAAATAATGTTTTCACAGAAACCCCGGTTGTTGCAATTTTGAAGAAGCTCTCCTTTCAGATATCGGTAAGTGGACTGAAGACAGGGCATGAAAGGGATAACGAATCCAGGTGTTTGTATCATCCGTTTCGGGAAAATACCTTTGTAATTTTGCACCCAACTCACTCAGGTGCATCCCTATGTCACATAAGCTTGAGTTTATTTGCACACAAAAAAATCATACAATGATGGAAAGACCTGTGTGTTGTCCTTGTTAATGCAGACAGAGAAGAGCTCCAGCTTCTTAATGTCACGAATATTACTGAAGGTGACTACCCTTCTTGTTCGGGTGGCGCTCCGCGGTCGTCGTCGCCGGTCTACTAGCTATCGCCGATCCGTTGTTCTGTGTTCGTTTAGTTCTGTCTAATTGGTAGCACCTGTTTCTTGTTTGGTTGTTAGGATAGGGTTTTATATAGTCTGTTTAGCCCGCTTCTGTTTCGTGCGGGCTTGTTCTCCTGTTTCCTTGTTTGAGTGTTTTTTTGTTGGCATTTGGGTTTCACGCTGTCCGTTTATATTTCTGGTCATTTGTGTTTCCACTTTTGTTCATGTTATGTTTCCAGGACATTAAAGCGTGTTGTTTTTCCCACATCCTTTGCTCTCTGCGCCTGACTCCACACCTCTTCACTCATTTACTCGTAACACTTAATCATAGCCTCAATTTTGTCCCGCTCATTGAATATAGTTTCGGAGAGTCCCTGTAAAAAAAACGCATCACCCAGATAGGTCAGTCATGTGAGAAACTCGTCATCATGCAATCAGACAAGTGAAAATTATGGTCAGTAAAGAAAACTTTAGTCTCTCAATTTAAAAAAACGTGTCAATACTTGCCCCTTGAAAAGCAACCCACTTCTGTATGTTGTAAAAGCGTTACATGGTCACTACCCATATCATTCCATTGTGCAGAAAGAACATGAGAGTTCAGGGGGATTGATTTTAACAAAGTAAACTTTTTTCACTGTAGTGTCCAAAATGTCTTTCAAGCTGTCAGGTGTCGTTGCCACGTCTAATCAAGGTGGGTGGAATCAGGCGCAGAGAGCAGATAGCGATATGAAAGTTTATTCTCCGGTGAACAAGAAACACGGTCAACCCAATACACACAGGGTGAACAATCCAACACAGGATAAAAAACGAACCGGAGAATAAGAACACAAGAACACTGACAGACAATGATGACAAATAAACAATCCCGCGCAAAACAAGGGCGGGACAACCTACTATATATACAGACACTAATAAACTAAACAACACACAGGTGAAACCAATCAGACAAAACCAACAGATACACGAAAAGGGATCGGTAGTGGCTAGTAGGACGGTGACGACGACCGCCGAGCACCGCCTGAACGGGCAGGAGAGCCAACCTCGGCGGAAGTCGTGACAGTCGTGTCTTTGGCTATGCCGGATTAAGTGATATGACATACCATTCAATAAAATAATTGTTAAAAAACTCTTAAAGACCTAGTAATATTTTACATCAATAGCAGTCAATATTAATCCTCACCTTAATTCAGTCTCATCTGAATGTTGTAAATTCTTGGTTATCTGCACGAACCCTGGCTAACAAGTTGAATCAGCAATACAAAATTAGGTTTAATTATTTATTTGCTAAATACCTAATTAATCACACAGAATTACACATACACATAATTAATCATAACTTGATTACAAATTACGTCATAAAGGAAAATGTCCCTAGTGGGCGGAACAGATATGACAGCTGGTTACACAAAAGAAAAGGGGCTGGGTTTGAGTGAAAGAGCGGGAAGACTGAGGGACACAGGGAGAAGCTGTGCTGTCGTAAATACAGTATCTTATGCATTCTAAATTACCGCCCATTTGGAAAGGGAAAATGAAATAAATATTTACTCTGAGCTGCGCTTCAGTAAGTTGGTGGTAGATAGAAGGCCGTGTTGCCCAACCGAGTCCTTTGTCCTTTGAAGAATGTCTGCTGGTAATTGGTTACGTTGTAGTAACATCGTTGTGTGGTAGACGGGGTACTCTGTCTGTTCCTTCCTAACCTGCGTTTGCAGCTGCTGTTGCTAACTCAACGGCTAGGAGGTATCACTTCTGTAGTGAATAAGAGTTCAAAGTTCATACCATTCGCAACCAAAGCTCACGCTGATGTTAGCTTCGTTGTGTAGTTATTATCTGAACCATTCTGACATTGGACCGTCGTCCTCACATCCTCGGAACAGGAGGTTATATTGTCGTCAAGGCTTTATATAGGAAGGGAGAAAAGGGGTGTGTTTCATAGTTTACAACCTATGTCTCTTCACGTGGGCGGGCCACTGAGTCGGGCCTAATTCACTCATGAAAACCCAAATCTCACATTTTAGAAGCTAAAATCACATTTCATCCCATCACAAATAATTTCATATTCAAACATTTAAATTGAACAACAATTCCATGTGAATCCGATAACTCTGATGTGTAGACTTTGCACTTTAGAGTTTATGTCATCTTATCATTGACGAGAATGTCTCAGATGACAACCGAAATGACATCATATTCATTAAGTACCACTGCATATGTTCAATTTGTCGGATTATCAGAATACGGTTAATTTCCCCCCACCTTCTGATGTTCCCAGAATCTCTATGTTAACCAAGGTGTTTGCAAATGTAACATCAGTAGGGTAGAGAGAGGAAACGGGGGGGGGGGGAAGAGGTATTTATGACTGTCATAAACCTATCCCCAGGCCAACATCATGACACAGGCCTTGCCTTGGCAGCAAGAGCCTTTGCAGTGTACCCAAGTGGTGTCGGGAGCTACTGCTTGCACGCGCGTTACCACTCCACTATGTCTCCCTGTCAGTACAGATACCAACATGAGCAGCAGCTACGTTTGGCTATATATGGACCATTAGTGGAATTCCCGTGAGAGAGTAATGGTTAATGTGATTGGATGTTAGTTATTTGACTAGGCTATATATTTGTCATCGTGTTGTTATTTCGCTGAACACTAGATGGTTTCATTTTATTTTTGGCAGTGAAATGAAGCTAAACATATAGCCCTTTCAGAAAATATAAATGGACTGTTTGAAAATGTATTTATTTAAACGTGAATAACATTTTTATTTGGCGTACCCCCAATGGCATTGCACGTATCCAGTCTGGGAATACCTGGTTTAGAGGATGTACGGGTATCAGCTACTTCTCCAAAGTTTATATGCCATATAGTTGTTGAATCTGCTCAAAGACGGTAGGAATAGCAGCAAATGCAAGTTTTAATTCAAAACAAGTTTCCTTTGTTATCTCGGATAACAGCACATCAGGTCATTGACATTTTTGGCTTCGGTGAGTATTTTAAGAAGCTTTTGTCCTAGTTCAGCACCAAGACACCTGCTTTAGCTAATCAATGTCTTTAAACGTACACTATACAGGTGTTATAGTGCTAGGCTGGAAGAAAAGAAGACCTTTTAGGGCTAGGCGTCCCGCTAGCAGGACAACTTCCGGTGAAACTGGATGGCGCGCAATTCAAATAAATAATCAGAAATATTATGGATGTTAAACATTTAGGTAGATATAAGTGTCTTATATTGTTTGAAAGCTTAAATGATTGTTAATCTAACTGCACTGTGTGATTTACAGTAGCTATTACAGTGAAAACATGCCATGTGATTGTTTGAGGATGGCGCTCCACATCAAAATGTTTTTCCACCGGCACAGGTTTCATAAATTCACAAATTGCGATTAAATATTCACTTACTTTTCAAAAATCTTACTCTGATTTGTCATCCAATGGGCCCATGCTATAACATGTAGTATCGTTTGGTTAGATAAAATCATTCTTTATATCCCAAAAAAGTCTGTTTAGTTGGCGCCATCGATTTGAGTAATCCACCTGTTCAACCTGGAGAGAAAGGAATCCGAAAATCTACCCCTAAACTTTGTTTCAACAAGTCAAAATACCTTTCTATTCACCACTCAGATACCCTAGAATGTAATCAAAATATGTGTCTTATGGAACGAAGTATGTTCAATAGGAAACCGATTTTAGCAGGTGCATTCTGTCTTCATAATGAGCGCAAACACGAATTTCCAAGACTGTGTCCCTGTACTAAAACTGATATTTCTTATTTGTTTTGGAAGTTACAAGCCTGAAACCACGAACATAGACTGCTGACACCCTGTGGAAGCAATAGGAATTGCATCCTGGGAGCTAGTATGCCCTTATACTTGCCATTGTAAAAACATGGTCTTCCAAACAAACAAAAAACATTTCCGGTTGGGTTTTCTTTGGATTTTCTCCTACCATATCTATTGTGTTATATTCTCCTACATATATGCACATCCTTGCTTCAGGGCCTGTGCAACAGGCAGTTAACTTTGGCACATCATTCAGGCAGAAATTGAGAAAAAAGGGGCCACGCCCAAAGAAGATCTGTAGTGTGTATGCTCTCATTAACTCTCATTATCTTTATGTGGGATGGGTCATACCATATTTATAGCTTAGCATAGTTCACATCTTTCATTGTAATGCCCTCATTCTATGTGTATACATATCTGCTCTGGTACAAGGAGTAAACAGGGTTAATCAAACATTTTCAAGCTTTTTCACGCTTCATGTTAAGTTATTCAAAACAAGACAAAATAACTCAGCTCTTTTAGTTATTTCCCCTCAGAGCTAAAAGTATTGACGTATGTTGGAATCATCTTAATCTCACTCTCATTTGCATGTGGGTCAAATACGGCTTATCTAATAACTCTCAGTTTGGTTGGGGGGATATTCCCAGAACTTGGATCCTGGTATTGGTAGTAAATGGTAGTAATAAATAACTAAGCAACTGTGTTTAGATCAAGAAATGACCCTTAGTTGTCACTCCCACACTCCACTCTCAGCTCCCATTTATTCTTATTTGCCGGAGCATCGTCTGTCAATACACTGCATATTTAACACCAAATGTAACACCTCATTATCCATAGCTATTCTTTACCATCACATTAAAACCCATAAATGCCAAGGAACAATGTTAATTGTGGTTTCTACGACATTCTGATGATTTGATTTCTAGGTCGCAGCTTTACTTTTGTTCTTGACACGCCTTGGTCATTGTATTTTGTGTTTTCGTTATATTATTTGGTCAGGCCAGGGTGTGACATGGGTTTATGTTATTGTATTTTCGTATTGGGGTTTGTAGTATTTGGGATCGCGGCTGATTAGGGGTGTTGTATAGGTTTGGCTGCCTGAGGCGGTTCTCAATCAGAGTCAGGTGATTCTCGTTGTCTCTGATTGGGAACCGTATTTAGGTAGCCTGAGTTTCGCTTTGTATTTCGTGTGTGATTGTTCGTGTCTCTGTGTTGTTTCACCAGATAGGCTGTAATTTGGTTTCACGTTCCGTTTGTTGTTTTGTATTATGTATAGTTATTTCATGTGTCACTGTTTCTATTAAAGTCATGAGTAACCACTATGCTGCATTTTGGTCCGACTCTCTTTCTACAAACGAAGAACGCCGTTACAGTTCTTTACTATTTTTATTTTTCATAACTGACTTGTTTTCCACTCTGACAGTGAGCTGGAACAGATATGGTACATCAAGGAATAAGATAATAGGGACATGATCTGAGAGAGATTAAAATCCATGCCATGCTTTTCTGTCTCACTGGGGAAAGATGGGAAAATTATCATAGCTATGTCTACAACTAAAACTAACAGCTGGCTGCATCTCAAGACCTTGGATATCTCGGTCACCCTCTCCAGCTTTCACTTTTGGCAGCTAGGCGACACTAGGCGAACACTTGCAGAGCCAGTAAACTCACACAGAACGGAACTGCACACCCACTTCAGATAGGAAGGAAGACAAGCTAACATCTAGGAGTTTCAAAGTGTTCCAGCCCACATTTCCCACAGGGGAACAAGAGACAGGCAGTAATGGTTCCTAAAAGCATGATTGATGACCACCTCAAATACAGTAGCTAGCTACAGCACAAAGCTTTCCCCCAACTTGGAAACAGACATGCTCTCTACACACATCACATTGGCACAACAACTCATTGTTAGCTTTTAATTTCCTCCTCTTGGCAAGAGTAAGCTGCGGAAAAGGAGGGAAGCACATGGGAGATATAGTAGCTGAAGGGCAAATGAAAGTTAACCGAAGAGGGAAGATTGTATTCATCTGGTCTATAAAGTGTTACTAATTTTCAAATCAAAATATTCATTTTTCATCATTGCTGATCATTGAAAGTGGGGTAGTTTGCACAGACAAAGTATGTAAAACGTAAAAACACTAGTCTACTAAGTGAATTACAAACTTATCCAAGGTAGCTACGTAATTCTCTTGGGAATGTGGTTAACGGACTTGCCTTGGGGCCAAGGGGCCGGGTTTTGGGATATCCTCAAAATTGTACCCACCCGTTAATGCAATACTGTACTGGGAGATTAAAGTGTACAGTGGCAAGAAAATGTATGGGAACCCTTTGGAAGTCTACAATACGTAAAACACTCAAAAATAATGTTGTTCAGGAGAGAACACCATGGAAGAAGCTAATTCTGTCAAAAAATAAACATTGCTGCATGTCTGAAGTTTGCAAAAGAGCACCTGGATATTCCACAGCGCAACTGGCAAAATATTCTGTGGACAGATTCAACTAAAGTTGAGTAGTTTGGTAGGAACACACAACACTATGTGTGGAGAAGAAAAAGGCACAGCACACCAACATCAAAACCTCACCTCAACTGTAAAGTATGGTGGAGGGAGCATCATGGTTTGGGGATGCATTGCTGCCTCAGGGCCTGGACAGCTTGCTATCATCGACGGAAAAATGAATTCCCAAGTTTATGAAGACATTTTGCAGGAGAATGTCTGTCTGCCAGTTGAAGCTAGGTGTTAGGTGATACAAAAGGGCGACCACCCAAAAGACAGAAGTATATCAACAACAGAACAGCTTGAACAGTAGAAACTATGACTTCTGGAGTGGCCCAGTTAGTCCTGACCTCAACCTGATTGAGATGCTGTGGCATGACCTCAAGAGAGCGGTTCACACCAGACATCCCAAGAATATTGTGGAACTGAAATAGTTTATTAAAGAGGAATGTTCCAAAATTCCTCCTGACTGTTGTCCAGGGCTGATCGGCAAATACATAAAATGTTTTGTTGAGGTTATTGCTGCCAAAGAAGAGTCAACCAGTTATTAAATCCAACGGTTCACATACTTTTCCCAACCTGCACTGTGAATGTTTATACGGTGTGTTGGTGTGTTCAATAAAAACAATAATAATTGTTTGTGTGTTATTAGTTTAAGTAGACTGTGTTTGTCTATTGCTGTAACTTAGATGAAGATCAAATAACATTTTATGACCAATTGATGCAGAAATCCAGGTAATTCTAAACGGTTCACATACTTTTTCTTCCCACCGTAGCTGTCCAACTTATAGAGGACAACTCAACTTAACTCCAGGAAGGACTGTTTACCACAGTTGAAAGCATCATAGTTAATATTGCTTGACTACTAGCTCATAATATGCTTTACGACCTCTCCATGTCTTAGCCTGGTGGGTGGTGATTCTGGTAATGATGCTAAGTGAGGCGTGAGTACCGCATCTTTGTTTTGACTTTGCTGAGAGGAGGTCAAATGGATTTTGACCCCAGTGTTGCTCTCTGGCGCGTGTGATAATTGCTGTGGGACACAGACTTCCAGAGAACACAGCTATTGATCAGGATGTTGGGTGAGAGAGAGGAGAGGGTTTCCTTTCAGTGAGCACTCCGCAGCACCTGAAATGCTCAGCCTACACACTTGTTTAGCACTCGGCTAATTGACCAGCTCTGTAGAGAACAAATCGTGTTCATAACACCTGTATACAGCATTTAGATATTTGATTGTGATGTGAGGTCATTCAACGTACACTACATACTGCATATATGAAGACTTTCATTCCAAAACACTACATCCATTTTCATAAATGTTGGTAAATTAGAGTTTATTGTTTCAATAAATTCTGAAAGAGATTGGTGTGTTTTATCACTATCTAATCATGGTATAGGGTTAACATACATGTATTTCATTAAACTCTAACGCTTGATGATTTCATTTCAGATAAATGTTTTTTTTTGCAAAATGCTATATCCACCTCACTCAAATACGTAATACTGTTTGGTTTTAGGGTGAAATATAACAAATTGGCTGGATGTCCTTGGGGTGGTGGACTATTCTTGACGCACATGGGGAACGGTTAAGTGTGAAAAACCAAGCAGCGTTGCTGTCCTTGACGCACTCAAACCAGAGCACCTGGCACCAACTACCATACCCCGTTCAAAGGCACTTAAATCTATTGTCTTACCCATTCACCCTCTGAATGGCACACATATACAATCCATGTCTCAATTGTCTCAAGGCTTAAATATCCTTCTTTAACCTCTATAGGATCAGTGTCCCGACCTCAGGATGGTTGAGCTAACGTAGGCGAATGAGTTTGTAAGTAACAAGAACATTTCCCAGAACATAGACATATCTGATCTTTGCAGAAAGCTTACATTCTTGTTAATCTAACCGCACTGTCCAATTTACAGTAGGTATTACAGTGAAAGAATACCATGCTATTGTTTGAGGAGAGTGCATAGTTATGTACTTGAACATGTAATAATAAACCAGTTAGGCACATTTGGGAAGTCTTGATACAACATTTTGGGTTCATTGGATGAGTCTAAAACTTTGCACATACACTGCTGCCATCCAGCGGGAAAATCAAAATTGCGCCTGGGCTGGAAAAATATATTATGGCATTTCTCCTGCATTTCAAATGTGATGGTGCAATTTCTTTTAGAAAAAAACTACATTTTTTTCATTTGTACTATCTTCTACCAAATCTAATGTGCTATATTCTCCTACATTCATTTCACATCTCCACAAACTTGAAAGTGTTTCCTTTCAAATGGTATCAAGAATATGCATATCCTTGCTTCAGGTCCTGATCTACAGGCAGTTAGATTTGGGTATGTCATTTTAGGCGAAAATTGGAAAAACGTGCACATCTTGATTAACCTGTCTCCTCCCCTTCGTCTACACTGATTGAAGTGGATTTAACAAGTGACATCAATAAGGGATTTTAGCTTACACCTGGATTCACCTGGTGAGTCTATGTCATGGAAAGAGGTGTTCCTAATGTTTTGGACACTCAGTGTAGATTATACTTTTCTTTCTTCAAACAGGCATACAAAATTGTGTAATATAATCATTAAGTCAAAAAACATTTAATTACCCAGAATCCACTGAAAACAGACCCACATGGCCACAAGATAGGAAGTGCAAGGAGATTTAAACCAGACTTCCAACAAATTCAATCTCTTAATTGTCTCTATCCTCATAAAATATACATACATTTTTTGAGCAACATTAAGTTGGACTTATTCTAAATGTTTTGGTAAAATTAAATGAATAAATAATTGAAATGACTTGCATCCATTTTATTAAGTATATGTTGGTAGTAGTTTAAAAATTTGTAATCATCAAATAATAGTTTTTTACAGTGTGGCTGTGTGGTTGAGTGTGTAAAGTTCCAGCAAAATACCAATGAAATGTATCATCTTACTGCTCCAGAGGTCGAGGGTTCAATTCCTGCATCCACCTGTCTCACTTTCACTCCTTCAGTGACCGTCAACGTGGCACCGTCATAGGATTCCACCTTTCCAACAAGTCTGTTTACCAAGTTTCTGCCCTGCTTGAGCTGTCCCGATCATCATTAAGTGCTGTTATTGTGAAGTGGAAACTTCTAAGAGCAACAACGGCTCAGCCGCGAAGTGGTAGGCCACATAAGCTCACAGAACGGGACCAACGAGTGCTGAACAGCGTAGCGCATACAAATCATCTGTCCTCAGTTGCAACACTCATTACTGAGTTCCAAACTGCCTCTAGAAGCAATGTCAGCACAATAACTGCCCCGGGAGCTTCTTGAAATGGGTTTCCAGTGCCGAGCAGCCACACACAATCCTAAGATCACCATGTGCAATGCCAAGATCAGCTGCAGTGGTGTAAAGTTCTGGAGCATTGGAAATGCGTTCTCTGGAGTGATGAATCAATCACACAAATCTGCGTTTGGCAGATGCCAGTAGAATACAAACTGCCCAAATGCATAGTGCCAACTGTAAAGTGTGGTGGAGGAGGAATAATGCTCTGGGGCTGTTTGACATGGTTCGGGCTTGGGCCCTTTGTTACAGTGAAGGGAAATATTGATGCTACAGCAAACAGTGTAGCTTTAGACAATTCTCTGCTTACAACTTTGTGGGAACAGTTTGGGGAAGGCCCTTTCCTGTTTCAGCTTTGTGCCCCCGTGCACAAAGCGAGGTACATACAGAAATGGTTTGATGAAATCGGTGTGGAATAAATTGATTGACCTACACAAAGCCCTGACCTCAACCACATTGACCATCTTTGGGATGAATTGGAATGCCGACTGCAAGCCAGGCCTAATCGCCCAACATCAGTGCTCCACCTCAATAATGTTCTTGTAGGCTGAATGGAAGCAAGTCCCTGCAGCAAAGTTCCAATGTTCTAGTGGAAAGCCTTCCCAGAAGAGTATGGGCTGAAATAGCAACAAAAGGGGGACCAACTCCATATAAATGCCCATTACTTTGGAATGGGATGTTTGACGAACAGGTGCCCACAGACTTTTTTTCATAGTGTCTATGTATTTTTTTGTGTGTTTTGATGCTGCCTTTTACATGCACTGAAACCCCAAAAGGTGTTTTCACAACACTCTCTTAAAAACACCAATATTCAGGTTGGGTGTTTGGGAGTACTTCTATTCTGTTTAAAGAACCTTTCAGACTAATTCTGAAATTACACAGGTATCACTTTTGACTGGGATCCACGTAACATTTTAACACCTCCAAAAACCACATGTCAGTTTAGGTGCGTTACTTTTCATGGTTTCATTACACAATCATGGTGTTTTGAGTCTTTCTATTTTTACGGTGTGGTGAGACTTCTAAAAAACGGTGTAGAGACATTCATCTTCCCATGTTCCCTTCCTCTGACCAATCCCTGCTCTCAACAGCCTGCCATGCTCCATCCAGCCCGGTGTTGGATCCTACAGACTCCAAAGCCTGGCACACGGTTCAAAGCCAATTCTCTTCTGCACCACCCAAGTGATGAGAACCTACTCATCATGGTGTTTTGTTTCATCTCAGATTAACAAAGGCTTTTTTACTTTACTTTAGTTACTTAAATTGTCACTTCTTCCTTGTACACCTCTCCCTGTTCTGTTCAAAAGCAAAACGAAATTCAATTACGCTACCTTTTCCCCAAGTCAGAGAATGAGGCAAATACAGTGACTCTAGTCTACACTCTATGGAGGAAGGCAAAACAACTTGTATATTGCTAAATATGGACTTGCCTATTCTACACCAGCCACTGTACTGAACATGCACAGTAGTGTTTTTGCCGATCATTGCCTTTGTAGTCTTTCACAGTAGGGTGCCAACTCATCACTTCTAATCCTGCTTCATGTGCATCTGTCCTCTGTTCCACCTCCGTGTCCCCCTGAGACGGAGTTGTGTTAAGTGTGTTATGTAGAGATGCTATCGCCCTTCAGGACCTCAAATTTATTTCTGGAGCATAATCCAGTGCTGAGTGGGCCTTTAAGCAGTCTTGAACAGCCTCACGCCCCGCTCTCTGTAACCACAGATGGGAGAGTGAATATCAGGGACGGGCAGACAGACAGACGGCCTGTCTGGAGCCTCTGGTTATTGCCCTCATTGATTGAGACAGATGCATGGGTGAACTGAGGGACGGCTTTACAAATGGAAGCTGAGACGAGACCACCACGACCGCTGAGGAATTGCACACTCCAGGCGACTCGCTCTCGATTGATTGTCAGTTTGGCCGCTTATGTTCTCACCCATTGGATTGGAGATAGTGTTGGATGGATTGAACTTCCATCGAGCTCAGAGTTTCTCTGTTAAGACTGATAAACTGAGAGTTATTTTTAAAGTTATTTTTAAACCTGCAATAACAGATAAAATGCCACTGTTATTAGGATATTCTGAGAATGCTACAGTCATGGAATTACATAGGCCTGTATAATCCCCTCAATGAATTATAGGATCTCTGTAACTACACTACTTTAAGAAATGGCAGTTGTTGAGAAAATTCTGAGATAGTTTTTGGTTAAACTTCTGGAAGTTTAATTTAATTTCTGTACCTTATTGTGAAATGAAGTGAACCTTCCAGAAGCTGTAAAATGGGGACCATGATGTCCGGTGGGTGATGTACTGTATAAGTATACATTCATTACAAGTAAGTACCCCTCAAGATACACTTCATTTTAATGAGCTAGATCCTGTGTAACGCCTAGTAATTACATTGTACTTAGGCAAACATTACATGTACTATGCTCTGAAATAGTGTATTTGTCCACATCTGGGATGCCTACTGATCAACCTAGTTATCCTAGATGGTACACTTCATTTTGGGGGATAGCAACAGCACTGAGTCGAGATACAGACTGAATATTTCACGTTCAAGGATAAGTAATTAGAGCATATTGAGCATAGGCTATAATCTCTCAGAAACCCAGCGCATTCATGAGGGATCACAACCTTTGTGACAGTTATTACTGTATGCAGCTGAGAAGAAGAAAACCACTAAGTTGATGAATTTAGTGGAAACCTGTCCATTTGTAACAAGCATTGCGACAAGCATTAATTATTAAACCCATCCATTACATACCACAATTACTACCAGTTATAGTACATGTCATTATTACACTGCAACTATGAGTTTTTGCAATTACCTGCAATATGTGGTACAGTGTAATTACACATATAATTGTAATTACAATGATATGGGGCAGCAGGTAGCCTAGTAGTTAGAGCGTTGGGCCAGTATCCGAAAGGTTGCTGGATTGAATCCACAAGCTGACAAGGTAAAAATCTGTCTTTCTGCTCTGAACAAGGCAGTTCCCCAGTAGGCTGTCATTGTAAATAAGAATTTGTTCATAACTGACTTGCCTAGTTAAATAATGTAATTATTACATACATGGTAATTACATGGTAATAAAAAAAAACTTAAAATGAAGTTTTACCAGGTTTTTTTCTGGTGTGTTTGAGCACTGTCTGATATCGACATGACGACTCCAACAGCAGCAATTGAAATGATTCCGCATGAGGACCTACATGTAAATACATTACAAAATGTTCTTGAACATTAAAACCCTTTACAACAAAGCTTTCTAAGTGTCCAACAAGCTTTCGCTGCCCTTAACCTTGTTCTGAACACCTCCAAAACAAAGGTCATGTGGTTTGGTAAGAAAGATGCCCCTCAACCCAAAGGTGTGATTACTACCTCTGAGGGTTTAGAGCCTGAGGTTGTCACCTCATACAAGTACTTGGGAGTACGTCACTGCTCTCTATACTCCTCTGAAACTGGTCATCTCTGTATACCTGTCGAAAGACACACTGGTTGATGCTTATTTATATAACCCTCTTATGCCTCACTCCCCCCTGTCTGAGATACCTACTGCAGCCTTCATCCTCCACATACAACACCCGCTCTGCCAGTCACACTCTTAAAGGTCCCCAGAGTACATACATTCCTAGGTCGCTCGTCTTTTCAGTTCACTGCACCTAGTGACTGGAACAACCTGCAACAAACACTCAAACTGGACAGTTTTATCTCAATCTCTTCATTCAAAGACTCCATCATGGACACTCTTACTGACAGTTGTGGCTGCTTTGTGTGATGTATTGTAGTCTCTACCTTCTTGCCCATTGTGCTTTTGTCTGTGCCCAATAATGTTTGTACTATGTTTTGTGCTGCTACCATGTTGTGCTGCTGACACGTTGTGTTGCTACCATGTTGTTGTCATGTTGTGTTGCTACCATGCTGTGTTGTCATGTGTTGCTGTCATGCTATGTTGTTGTCTTAGGTCTCTTTTGATGTAGTGTTCCGTTGTCTCTCTTGTCGTGATGTATGTTTTGTGTCACACCCTAATCTGTTTCACTTGTGCTTGTCTCCACTCCCCCCTGATCTGTTTCACCTGTCCTTGGGCTTGTCTTCGCTCCACCCTGATCTGTTTCACCTGTCCTTGGGCTTGTCTTCGCTCCACCCTGATCTGTTTCACCTGTCCTTGTGCTTGTCTTCGCTCTACCCTGATCTGTTTCACCTGTCCTTGTGCTTGTCTTCGCTCCCCCCTGATCTGTTTCACCTGTCCTTGTGCTTGTCTTCGCTCCACCCTGATCTGTTTCACCTGTCCTTGTGCTTGTCTTTGCTCCACCCTGATCTGTTTCACCTGTCCTTGTGCTTGTCTTTGCTCCACCCTGATCTGTTTCACCTGTCCTTGTGCTTGTCTTTGCTCCACCCTGTTCTGTTTCACGTGTCCTTGTGCTTGTCTCCAACCCCTTGCAGGTGTCTCCCATCTTCCCCATTATCCCCAGTGTATTTAATACATGTGTTTGTTTGTCTGTTGCCAGTTCGTCTTGTCAAGCGTACCAGGCTGAATGGTCGGCCTGCCTTTTGCCTGCCCCTTGTATTTTAATAAATATCAGAGACTCTAACCATCTGCCTCCTGTATCTGTGTCTGGGTCTCTTGTTGTTATATTTGATATGTTTTAATCCCAGCCCCCGTCACCTTCTGGTAGGCCGTCATTGTAAATAACAATTAGTTCTTAACTGACTTGCCTAGTTAAATAAAGCTTTAATAAAACAATTATATCAAAAAAAATATGATTCAATGTTCAAGAACATTTTGGTTGAAATATGGGGCGGCAGCATAGCCTAGTAGTTAGAGCTTTGGACTAGTAACCGCAAGGTTGTGAGTTCAAACCCCCGAGGTGACAGGGTACAAATCTGTCATTCTTCCCCTGAACAGGCAGTTAACCCACTGTTCCCAGGCCGTCATTGAAAATAAGAATATGTTCTTAACTGACTTGCCTGGTTAAATAAAGGTTTAAAAAAAATACACAAATATTTCCAGGAACACTTTTTCCTTCCCTTTCACTATGTACATTGACCACCCCACAGAAGGAAGTAGAGCTATAGCATCTCTATGGACCATACTTCCAGACCACATGAACCTACTTCCTCTTTCCCTTAAAAAGCAATCATGAGAAGGTGAGAGTCCTCTTCTCTGCCACAATGGCTATTACCCCTATTGAAATACCCAAACTCACCACCAAGTCAAATGCAGCCAGGTATTACGCTTGACCCTCCTATACCTTCCCATGGGCTCATCGCCCTCCACTACTCCAGGCATCTCCACATCTCCAGGCCAGCCAAGCCGCTCGGCTGACTTCATTGGGAATACTCTTGCTCCGGTCCACTTCCCGCGCTCCATTCTGGGAGCGACCCACACTTACCTTCCATTTTCACTCTCACTGAGGCTCGGAGAGAAGGGAGGCATAAACGGCCATCCATCAGGCAGAGAGACTGGGAAGACGTCACCTGCAGGGACCCTGGGATACATCTCTTTATGGGCCACGGCACGCCTTTAATAGTGACATTTAACATCTTAACACCCCTCATTTATTTTTCATTGAGCAGTGGCTTTTAAAAATACACCAGGGAGCCAGTGTTAAACTGTGAACCTGATGCACGCTAAATTAATCATTTTGGACTTGTGTAATGGTAATATAATGTTAACGGCTTTGTTATGTCTGAGTAACTGACAGGCCTTTAGATGACACTATTGTGAGTTTGACGGATGCCTTATTAGAAGAGAGATACAATGTGGTAGTGAGGAAGAGGAAAGATCCTTTACTGCACTGTGTCAGTGATAGTTTTAAAATATAGAATGAGGTTGTGTGGTTTGAACAGTGCTCAAATTGTGACTTTCCATCATTCCATTCCCAGTCCCCATATATACCTTATGAAATTCCTTGTTTATTTGGAACCATGGCTGAGAGAGAAGCCACAGACAAACATTAACATGTGAACACACATGATCTAACTGCTCAAATGATTTATGTTTTTGTTGTTCCAATGGGATGAGCAGTGACAGTTTTCAGACTGGTAGAGATCTGATGGTGCTAGAAGTTGCAGCATGACTGATGTCTAATGTAGTATTGATTGAATTGTAATTCTTGCCAGAGAGCTTTGACAAACGGTTGTCATGTCAGAAGATACCCCCCTGCTGAAACCGTAGCTTAAGTTTTATCACAATGTCTAGTTATAGCCTGGTTCCAGATCTGTCTGTGCTCTTGTCAAGCCAAACATGACATGATAATTCCATAAGGAGTTGGCAAGAGAGAAGTGTAACGTTCCTTCCTCTGTTGAATGAAGAGAGTCAGACCGAAATGCAGCGTATAGGTTATTCATGACTTTAATGAAGGAATTGCGGTACATGAAATAACTGAAATATACGAAAACAACAAACGGAACGTGAAACCTATTACAGCCTATCTGGTGAACACTACACAGAGACAGGAACAAACACCCACAAAATACAACGCGAACTCAGGCTACCTAAATACGGTTCCCAATCCGAGACAACGAGAATCACCTGACTCCAATTGAGAATCGCCTCAGGCAGCCAAGCCTAACTAGACACACCCCTAATCATACACAATCCCAATAATACAAACCCCAATACGAAACACAACATATAAACCCATGTCACACCCTGGCCTACCCAAACATATACCAAAAATACAAAATACAATGACCAAGGCGTGACAAGAAGAAATAGACTGACACCTAGATCAGGAAGTGTGACAATTTCGAAGGTTATAAAGTGCAATGCACTTCTTAATATAATATAAATATACTTCTTCACAGATCCAGATAATGTTATTTGCATGTGATTGGTTCAACTTTGGTTCAACCTTAACCAATAGTATAACTTAAAGAGACTATTGCATTCTTCACCAGTTGGCCTGTGTCATAACATTGCAGGAAGTGTGATTGCGTAAAACAAAAGCAACCACCAGACAGTTATATAAGCTGCTGTGAATCTACAGGCCGTTAGAAGTGCAAGTGTCTGTGAATGTATGTTGTCAAAGCCAAGCAGACACACAATCAGTCAAAAGTTTGGACACACCTACTCTTTCAAGGTTTATCTTTATTTGTACTATTTTCAACATTGTAGAATACTAGTGAAGACATCAAAACTATGAAATAACACATGGAATCATGTAGTAACCAAAAAAAAAAAAAAATAAAATATATTTTATATTTGATATTTTATATTTGATATTCTTAATAGTAGCACACTCTGGGCATTCTCTCAACCAGCTTCATGAGGTAGTCACCTGGAATGCTTTTAAATGAACAGGTGTGCCTTGTTAAACGTTCATTTGTTATTACGTTTTAGCCAATCAGTTGTGTTGTGACAAGGTAAGGGTGGGTATACAGAAGATAGCCCTATGTGGTAAAAGATGAAGTCCATATTATGACAAGAACAGCTCAAATAAGCAAACAGAAATTACAGTCCATCATTACTTTAAAACATGACGGTCAGTCAATCCAGAACATTTCAAGAACTTTGAAAGTTTCTTCAAGTGCAGTCGCAAAAACCATCAGGCGCTATGATGAAACTGGCTCTCATAAGGAACGCCACAAGAAAGGAAGATCCAGAGTTACCTCTGCTGCAGAGGACAAGTTCATTAGAGTTAACTGCACCTCATATTGCAGCCCAAATAAATGCTTCACAGAGTTCAAGTAACAGACACATCAACTGTTCAGAGGAGACTGAGTGAATCAGTTATTCTTGGTCGAATTGTTGAAAAGAAACCACTACTAAAGGACACAAATAATAAGAAGAGACTTGCTTGGTCCTTGAAAGACGAGGAATGGACATTAGACCGGTGGAGATCTGTCCTTTGGTCTGATGAGTCCAAATTTGAGATTTTTGGTTCCAACCACCATGTCTTTGTGAGACGAAGAGTAGGTGAACGGATGATCTCCGCATGTGTGGTTCCCACCGTGAAGAATGGAGGAGGAGGTGTGATGGTGTGGGGGTGCTTTGCTGGTGACACTGTCAGTGATTAATTTAGAATTCAAGACACACTTAACCAGCATGGCTACCGAAGCATTCTGCAGTGATACGCCATCCCACCTGGTTTGCGCTTAGTGGGACTATCATTTGTTTTTTAACAGGACAATGACCCAAAACATAACTCCAGGTTGTGAAAGGGCTATTGGAATGAGGAGATTGATGGAGTGCTGCATCAGATGACCTTGCCTCCACCATCACCCGATCTTAACCCAATTGAGATGGTTTGAGGAGTTGGACCACAGAGTGAAGGAAAAGCAGCCAACAAGTGCTCAGCATATGTGGGAACTCCTTCAAGACTATTGGAAAAGCATTCTCATGAATGCACACATGACTGTAAGTCGCTTTGGATAAAAGCGTCTGCTAAATGGCATATATTATTATTATATTATAAGTTGAGTGTGCAAAGCTGTCATCCAGGCAAAGAGTGGCTACTTTGAAAATCTTACAATCTAAAATATTGGTTGATTGTTTGGTTACTACATGATTCCATATGTGTAATTTCATAGTTTTGATGTCTTCACTACTATTTTACAATATAGAAAATTTTAAAAATAAAGAAAAACTCTTGAATGAGTAGGTGTGTCCAAACTTTTGACTGGTACTGTACTTGAAGACATCGGAAAATGTTTTTTTTTTTTGTTGTCGTGTGTCATCACTCTTCATAAGAAGTCTCAACCTTGTAGGCTGAAGGAATGTCAATGGCTTTTCACTCATCTCTGGCCCATGCACTTGAAATAATTATGCTGTGATTTCAAGAGCCAACTAGCAAACAAAATGTAATACTTTTGTCTTGTTTTCTTATTGTGTTTTGCAAAAGTAACTGCTCTGAAGCTTGAAATAAACATTGGTATCACAATAATTAAAGCTGAGCCAAGTAGCAATTGTCTATCTATTCGTATTTCAATGTATCGTACCTTGGAAAAGGTAAAAAGTTGTATTGCATTTCTCTGGCACAAATCTAATTAACCAGGAGAAAAACATATCATTCACAATTATACTCAATTTGCATGAACTATATTCGTAACTCATCAGCTCATTAATTTGCTTTTGTTGACTCAACATCGTGGCCCACTAATGAACATCCAATGCTTACTTCCAGGTCTCTACCCAATGGACACAGATGTCAGTTCAATGTCTAGTTTTGATTTACATTTGATTGAGAATTCAATGTAAAAAAAAGAAAGATGAAATGCCTTTACATTGATTACTTTTTGCAAATCCAATTAGTTTCCCACATTGATTCAACATAATCACATTGATTCAACATAATCACATTGATTCAACATAATCACATTGATTCAACATCATCACATTGATTCAACATCATCACATTGATTCAACATAATCACATTGATTTTTGGAGTTGAACTGAGGTGTAAACAACGTTAATTCAACCTGTTTTTGCCTAGTGGGTAGGGTCTCCTGGTTTACCAAAATAAATAAACATTTCAGGGACGCAGCGTCCTATGATGTGTAAGGTGTCATGGAAGCATATACTTTGACATAAAGCTATTTTTTGTTTGGCCGGACAGTGTAAGGTGAGTCCAATGTCCCTTTGTGGCCTTAATTCTCAAGACCAGCGGTGTAATCAGACTGTCACCTCTGATTAGAAAACACACCAATCACAGAGCTCCGTGGTCAGGGGAAAAACATCCAATCAAGGCAGGAGTAAAACATCCAATCAAGGCAGGAGTAAAACATCCAATCAAGGCAGGCTATGTGTTTCCAAGTGAATACACAAAGTAAGAGAATCTTTTCACGTCTATGATTCTAGATCCAGAACTTCCAATGGGTTTATCTACATGTATGCTCATGAGGCATTTATAAGTTATATTCTCCGAAATCCAATGTCTATTACTCATTTAAAAGTCCAAAAATGGATGTACCAATCTGAGATTGACCCCATCAACAACATTACTGTATTGCTCCTAGTCCACGTCTGCAGATACAGAGTCTACAGATATAAACAGTTGGAGAGAGTCCCAAAAGACCAGTCACTGTGGAAAAGGGCTTAATGTCTACCAATGAGTTATATCAACAATAAAATCTTAATAGCATATAAAAATCATTCATGTGACCTTGCAGGAGATTCATATCTTTGTTTTTGGGTGACGGTTGATAGAATCTATTTTATTTACGTTGATTATTAACGGCTCACAGAGTCCAATAAAACAAACCAAAACCACACAAAACACTTTTGTTGATTGAATGTGTCCACAGGTACAAGCTTGATTCTCTTTGTTAATGGATTAGGCTTTATATTCAGATATTCCACTACTACACCGATTGCAAACAAGACAAAAAAAATCTAATCAACCTGCCCTTTTTAGTGGCTCGAAAAGGCACCGTGCATCACAGATCCTAGATCAGAAGTAGGCCACCAAGGGCCATACCGTAACAACTCTTTAATCTACAAGATTGGTGTACATGCCAAACCCTCCGAGACAACCTATGAATCTTGGCCTTGTTTTTTCTCTGAGGTCTGAGGTGTTGGTGGAGAAGACGTAGGTCATAAGTCGAGGGGGCTGAGGGAGAAACGTGAAGCCTTTGAAAAGTTTCTGAAGATGCCCCCAGCCACAATCAATGAGTCACTAGACCCTGATGAACACACGTCTCACACTCAGAGGGAGAGAGAGAGAGAGGAGAGAGAAAGAGAGAGTGGTCCATGGTAACTTTTCCTTCCTCTCATGCCTCATTATATCCAGGGGGAAATTAGGGACCCCGTTGACGGATGGCACATTTCAATTTTGGAGTGAATTATTGTACATTCAGAACATAAGCCAGTCATTTGACTCCACGGGACATGTGAGGGCTAGTATCAATCAGCAGTCCATTCGTACTGAATCAGGAATCACAGACACAATACCGGTTTTTAGCCTTTACCATGTATGTCACATTTGTTAAATTGAGATGCATGGACAATGCTTGAAGGGTTTTGTCATTTCATAGATAGACATGGTTTTGAAAAGTTGGGTTATGAAAAGGTATTCATGATTACATATTTGTAAAATCAATACATTTTTGGTCCTCTCTCTTCACATTCTTATATATATATATATACACACAGTATACTATATACAGTATATGCTAAAGATATGAATATGCCATGCTCTCCAAGCAAACAGTAATCATATACAGTACGTATCACCATGACCAGCAATGTGAAGACTCTGCACTTCACAAGGTTATTCCTTCAGGCATGGAGTCCTGAAATGAAGAATCTCCCTGTTCCAAAAATACAACAACATTAAAAAAGGAAAAGCCAAATAAGACCCACATGATTGATTTACATTCCACATAGAGCATTACTGCATCGCATGAGGGCACTTCTATCAAAAGGCTATCAATTATGAATAGCTCCATATGGGTCGCCGTTATCCTAAGCTACCAAGTCTAATTATGTGAAAGTCAAGAAAAATTCTATTTGCAATTTTGCATTATTAAGGGAGCTGAATTGCACATGCCCTTGGCCTGAGAAGTTAACTCAGGATCATTCTACCTGCTATAACTGAAGGAAACAAAGTGAGAACAATTATGGTGGTATTCACACACAGCTGCTCTCACTAGTTCGGTTTCCATCCAATTGGTGACAGATTTTCATGCGAATATTTAAAAATCTGCATATAGAAAATATGCGCATCTTCCCACCAGTGGTATGTTTCCACCAGTGGTATGTAAACTTCTGATCCACTGGGAATGTGATGAAAGAAATTAAAGCTGAAATAAATCATTCTAATCATATAGTTTTTACCCCCAAGCCATAAGACTCCTGACCAGGTAATCAAATGGCTACCCGGACTATTTGCATTGTGTTCCCCCCCAACCCCTCTTTTTACGCTGCTGCTACTCTGTGTTTATCATATATGCATAGTCACTATAACTATACACTCATGTACATGCTACTTCAATTGGGCCGACCAACCGCTGCTCCTGCACATTGGCTAACCGGTCTATCTGCATTGTGTCCCACCCACCACACACCAACCCCTCTTTTTACGCTACTGCTACTCTCTGTTCATCAAAATGCATAGTCACTTTATTAACCATATCTACATGTACATACTACCTCAATCAGCCTGTCTAACCGATGTCTGTATGTAGCCTCGCTACTTTTATAGCCTCGCTACTGTATATAGCCTGTCTTTTTATTGTTGTTTTATTTCTTTACCTACCTATTGTTCACATATTGTTCACCTTTGCACTATTGGTTAGAGCCAGTAAGTAAGCATTTCACTGTAAGGTTGTATTCGGTGCACGTGACAAATAAACTTTGATTTGATTTGCTTCTCTCTTCTATTATTCTGACATTTCACATTCTTAAAATAAAGTGGTGATCCTAACTGACCTAAGACAGGGAATGTTTACTAGAATTAAATGCCAGGAATTGTGAAAAACTGAGTTTCATTGTCTTTGGCTAAGGTGTATGTAAACTTCCAACTTCAACTGTACATAGACCTCCACCCCTTGTCTTACCAGAGTCCTCTGTTCTATACTGCCGAAAAAGCTTAAAACCCGCCAGCTGCATGTTATTCATGTCGTCAATCAATCGGTGAAACATAAGATATTACAGTTTTTAATGTCCCGTTGGTAGGATTTACGTGATCGTAGTTTGCCTAATTTATTATTGATTGATTGTAATAGGTAATAGCTAATAGGACCGATGGTGAAGGTAGATTACCCTCTCGGCGACAGACCCTAATAAGTAACTCGGATCTTCGTCCACGATACCCCTGCCTCTTTCTCCTAAGGAATGACGGGGATGAGAGCCTTATCTGGCGTCTGAAGTAAATCCTTCCCATCCGACTTATGGAAGAAAAAGTATTCCTCCAGTATGGGGTGAGTAATCTCTGTCCTGATATCTAGAAGCTCTTTCCGGTCTATATTCTAAATAACTTACAAATAATGCAAAAACCACATACACAATAGCACAACTGGTTGCTGGATCGTAAAAAGGCAGCCATTTCCTTCGGCGCCATTCTTTCTGCCAGTATACAAGCTACGTGCAAAGAAAAGCGTTTCATGTCATACGCCTCAGAGGCATGGTATAGATCCATTAGTGTTGTTGTTAGTCTTGTCTTTGTTGAGTAGAGAACACGAGCAGTGAGGTTGGACATTGAAATATAAAAAAGAACAAGGTGCTAGACCATATTGCAATTATGTGTGGTTGGATTTTTTAATTAAAAAGCAATGCTCTCCAAACCTCTCCAATCTCTATGGCTGCTAACGTTTCTATTAGACTCAATTACCATGAAATATGCTTTTCACTTCAAACCTTGTCGAGAATATAAGCGTAATAACAACAAATCATACGCATCATGCATGGAAATAATACACAAATAACGAATCCTAAAACCCAAGTCTCCAATAAAAAATGATGGGGAGAAAAGCAGCGATATCTACTCAAAATGTGTTAATAACAAGAACACAGAAAGCCGAACACCTCTCTGCAACTACTGCACAGAGCGCAATATTGCTATGTAGCCTCTTGTAAGTTGGTTCCAAACATATCTCTAAGACCATAGCCATTACTTCTGTATGGTGACATGCAATTTATACTGAGGCCCCTGAGGAAATTAACTTGGTGGTAACAACTCACAAGATCAACAATTCTGAAAGGAATAGGCCATTCCTTAGCAAGGAGCAGTACTACAATTATAGTCCATGAACATCTGCACGGCTCGGCTTGCTATCAGAGATTCTGGTCGACACTTTGGGCCCGTCTTTCCAGAGCTATGATAGATTAACTTAATTATTCACTCTATTATATCTGCAGTAAACCCCCCCCTGTGGTGATGTTACCCATGAGGTCAATATGATAGGTTGGGATTGTGCTTTCTGTTGACATCCTGGATTTTGATGAGAATGTGTTGAAGGTTGAAAATGAAGATTGTACAATGTCAGTGATGTTATGTCCAATGCTATCACAATATCATCCACTGAGATGTTATTATTCAGAAATCAACATATGTTGTAGTATAAAATGCATCATGCTTTTTCTTCCATTGTCAACATTACATGAGTTTCATGAGGAATTCCAGTCTGAGGAAAGTATTCTTCTGAGACTATTATAAAGTAGTGAGCCACTGATTGTCTGTGTTGAGAGCTAAATGTATACCGATAGCCCGGGAGACAAGAACACGGACAGGCTGATATTTCAGTTCCTGGGCTGTTGATGCCTATTGCTGTCTTGCATTTCAAACTTGCCCCCCATGGTGGAAAATCAGAGTAAAAGCTGCAGCATATCATTCACAGAATAAAATCAAAACACACAAGTTATCGCTGAAAATGAAAAGATAAATGAAGTGTCCAGTCATTTCATAAATGTCAAGCAGTCACAATGAAATATGATAGTGTCTCCGTCACACTCAGTGTCATCCTGTAACACTCAGACTGTTGGTTATTCCATGGGAGCTTTTGCAAAAATGGAATCACTGTGAAGGTTGGTGAAAACCAGGATCAGAGGTGGACTATATCAGACTTGTCTTATTTGCTCATTATCTGTGGTGGCAAAGTTCAACTGTTCACTTGGTTACTCATGAACACCAAGGGGCTAATGTTTAGGAAGGGCAAACAGACCCCATATTCCATTTGGTGGTAGTTTTTTTCTTCACATTCCATCATTTCTTTGGATGTATTTGTATTTGTGTTTGTGTTGGATGGGTCCCAAATGGCACCCAATTCTTTGTATAGTCCACTAACTTTGACCTGGGCCCATAGGGCTATGGTAAAAAGTTATGCACTACATAGGGAATATGGTGCCATTTGAGACACATATGTATATTTCTTTGTGCATGTCCAGACACCTAACTACATCAAAATCCTATCCATCGTTCCAGTCAGTCAGTGCTTCAGTTGGCTGGAGACTGGACAGTTGAGAGACCTGGTCGGTCCTGGACTGTGACAAGTGCCATTTTCAGGGTTGCTGTCATGGAGGACAACCACTTGGTGAAGCACCCCAGGTGATTTGATTCCTCCCTTCGTTACGTTTACTGACAGCAAATAGATTTTGCCAATCCATATTTCATTTCCTGTGTGTTCTCCAGAGATTCATCTCCTGTGGCTTGACCTTGTCAGCCGGCCTGGCCGAGTCTGTCTGCTGCTTCCTTCCCAATGGTCCTCTAAGACGTCTCTATTGGAGTTGATGGGACAGTTTTCACAGCTTTACGACAATATGCAATAACGAAAAAGCCAATATCCAAGGGAAACATCAATAAAAAGTTATAAATCATTACTACATTGTATCAAAATAATTACAAATTGCATTTGTCGTTATGCTGAAACGGTTAAATGAAAGTCAGGCATTGACACCACACTTGGTAAAATAGAATGGAGCATGCACAGCCTGTTTAAGGGTTAAACGGATGCTGCAGCGTGGCTACATTTAGAAATCACTTATGTCGTCCATCAAACTTTCTTCTTTCTCTCTCTGGCCTGCATTTCCCTGGAACCTCACTCTCAGTCCGTCCACCCTGCTTCCATCTGTAAATGCATTTAACTTATCTGGTTGCTACAGGCAGCGGGCTCATTTTGTAATGTCCGATTATTTCACAGTCATTTCTGCACTGCAAACATGGCTGTTTAAACTTGGGGGAGATAGATGCTAGTGTTTCACTCCACACACAGAACATGGGGATATTGATACACATTGAGGTAGATGGCATACATGAACAGTGGCCTTGGGTTATCTCACTGCAGCATCACTTGTGACTGAGCCATTCATTCTGTTAACACTCTCTGGTCAATTTGTCATGTCAAGTCAACCCCAACGGAGTCAATTCACTGTTGATGCTTTATTGGTGGATTCCATTCTGGACAGCTGGGTTAACTTGAGCACTTGTCATTATTATAATTTTTGTTCATGTTGCGAGATAAATGAAATAACATTTTGTCAACGTTGTTTGTTTCACTTTGATTCAGAAACAAACATAGGCTATATGCGTTTAATGCAGATTGTTACATAGGGCGGTGCACAAATAGCCAATGTCATCCGGGTTATGCCGGTGTGGGCTGTTATTGTAAATAAGAATTTGTTCTTAACTGACTTGCCTAGATAAAAAAAGGTTAAATAAAATAAATGAAAAACAATAGAGATTACTCCATTGTAAGAATATAGCAATATTTTTGCAGTGAAAAAATAATTGAGCATTGGTACGTTTTGCACCTTTCCCAATTATTTATATATGAAAATGTTGCCTTATGTTCACAATAGCTCCTTGACACGTACTTGCTAATCACCCTAAAGTGAAAACCTACTGTTTTAGGGGAATCAAAAGTGTCTTGATAACACGATACATGGTGGTCAATATTTTCCACCTCGACAAGTCTCAAAACCTAAGAGTTACACTGTAGGGATAACATTCAGCCTGCCACCACTACAAATCCCTTCGAGGAGACACTGTCAGAAGAGAGAGAGAGGGAGAGAGAGAGAGAGAGAGAGAGAGAGAGAGAGAGAGAGAGAGAGAGAGAGAGAGAGAGAGAGAGAGAGAGAGAGAGAGAGAGAGAGAGAGAGAGAGAATAAACTGCATTACACAACTAAGGTGCATCAACCTAATCCACTGCTAACCTAATTTACACAGACACACGTACACACACAGGTGATAAACCTCAGATGTCATAAGATGACACTTTCACTTTCCTCTGAGCGGCTTAACACAGTGTCAGATTGTGTGTGTGTGTGTGTGTGTGTGTGTGTGTGTGTGTGTGTGTGTGTGTGTGTGTGTGTGTGTGTGTGTGTGTGTGTGTGTGTGTGTGTGTGTGTGTGTGTGTGTGTGTGTGTGTGTGTGTGTGTGTGTGTGTGTGTGTGTGTGAGACACCCCAAACCACTGACTGCATCACTATAATGCAGTGATACCTTGACCTTTCGCTTCTGGAGTGTCTCTCCTGGGCCCGTCCCAAATCCGATAGAGCTTATGTCAAAATTAGTGCACAATACAAGGAATAGGGTGCCATTTAGGATGCATCCTCTGTGTGAGAGCTACAGCGAGCGGAGAGGGGGACAGGGGGTGTTGTGTGCTATTCACCTCAGACGGCCCAGTCTATTTCGGTTTGCACGGGGCTTTAAATATTCATCAGTCATTTATTTGCCGAGGCAACAGGGTCCTAAGCAAACAGTGCTTCAGGCGTCTGGGCGGCTGCTTGTAGCGATCATATCGCCTATCGATGTGATAGTCAGAAGCAGAGAGAGTAGAGACCATGGGATGACCTTCACTCTCTAACTCTGCTCTCTCACTCCTACCCAACCTCATGTACATCTGTTTCGTACATTGACATATTCATTTATTCTCTCTTTAGATATTTGTTCAGGTGAGTGTGAACTAATGGATGTGATTGTCTTGATGTTGGGAAACATATCACATGATTCCATTGTTCTAAGTATATTGTTCTAGTTCTACTGTTCTAATTCATGTGATTGTCTTGATGTTGGGAAACATATCACATGCTTATATTGTTCTTTCTTCTTTCCGTACAGTAGAGAGAGAGAGGTTCTGTGCAGGCGGTGGTGGTGGGTGGTGCTGCCTGCGGATGTTAATAATATAGTAGCACACGGACAGACTGCCATACCAAGCAATTAATTCACTCAAATCAAATTGTTTGAATTGACATTATTTTGTGCCGTCCCTGCAGAGGCACAGAGATAACAGCAAATTGAGTTCTAGGTGCACTTCTTTCTGCATGTGGACTAATTAATTCATCTGAGGCAGGGAGAGATTCACTGCTGCTGTGGGTTGTTTGTCCACGTCTTCATTCCCATTGCTGGAGAGGACTCACCTGCTGCATAGCCAATGTGTTGGGAATGTTGTTGTGACCAACACGGCTAATGGAACTGAGTGATAGGGTAGTTTCAAACGTGATGTATGCACATCTAAAAACCTTACTTTTGGATCGAAACGTTGCACAATAAACTGTGGGATCATTTACCGGTGTGCTGGTATCTTTTTGGCAGGCTAGTCATAGTGGAAAGATATTTCTATTCAATAATAATATTGCTTTTCTCACATTATGGAAGTTGATGCTACTGTATTTGTGGCTCACCATAACTTATCTCAGGAAGTGTGCCAGGGAGTGTACCATGTAAGGGTGTGCTTATTGCCTAAGCAAAGACTTGAAAGTCTTTATTTGACCATTGACAAAGCATAACCGATTCTCGGAAACAGACTGGAATATCTTGTAAGGAATGACTTAAACTGGTGTTATGATCATTTTGATACAAAGCAATGTAACAATGTATGTTTCAAGACTCAATAGCTGTTAGGTTCCATAAACACGACAATTACCCCACCCCCCTCTCTCTCTGTGTGAAAAAGTTTAATCCCTCAAGAGAAGAGTCTGGGGTTTAGGAGTAGAGGGTATGAGTGAGCACAGTAGGTGTGTGTGTGTGTGTGTGTGTGTGTGTGTGTGTGTGTGTGTGTGTGTGTGTGTGTGTGTGTGTGTGTGTGTGTGTGTGTGTGTGTGTGTGTGTGTGTGTGTGTGTGTGTGTGTGTGTGTGTGTGTGTGTGTGTGTGTGTGTGTGTGTGTGTGTGTGTGTGTGTGTGTGTGTGTGTGTGTGTGTGTGTGTGTGTGCAAATGTGTAATTTTGTCTGTCTTTTTTGACTCATACCCATATGTTTGTAAGACCCTAAGTAAGGCATTAAGAGGTTGACAGACAAGGCAGAGCTGGGGAGTGGAGGCTTGAACTGCATCCAAAGTGGCACCCAATTCCTATTTAGTCCATTACTTTTGACCAGAGCCCATTTGGGATGCAACCTTCACCATCACAGTGTGCAGATCCCAAAAATAACCAGACCCAACAGGAGGCAAAACGAGAGAGAGGAAATATTTTCAAAGTCAACATCAATGAATTTGAAAAGAAATAAACATGTATGGATCTACAGTGCAGTTCAGAGAGTTCCTATCAGTAAGGGATATGTGCATTTAATGTATGTATATGAGGGAATCTCTCTCTGAGAGAGCCAGGCATAGGGTTGGGGACAGGTATAGCATTGTGAGCACATGCTGATAATGTCTCAGTGATGGTTAAGGGTGAGCAAGACCTACTTGCCCTGGAGACTAGTCTGCTGGGGGGGGGGTTGGTTGGCTAAGGTAAACTCAGGCAAATTAAGGCTCTTATGTGGGGCAAGGAGGGAAAGGGCACCTCCGCAGCTTCCAGGTGGGTTGCAGAGGGGCTGTGTGGGGATCAAGATTCTTGGTGCGTATCTGGGCTCAGAGGGGTAGAAGAGCGGTGCTGTACCTGCCTGTCCAGGAGCAGGGTGACATGGTTCTGACTCAAAGCGGAGCAGAGACTACTATCTCTCTCTCTCTCTAACTCCCTCTCTCTCTCATATATATTATCCTCAGAATGGGGAATGAACTGTAAATAATTCAGTTATTTGAATAGACCCAAATGGAACCCTATTTCCTAAATAGTGCACAGCTTTTGACCAGGACCCATAGGGCTCTGGTCAAAAGTAGTGCACTATATAAGGAGCCATTTGGGAAGTATTCTCTCTCTCAAGATGAGCCTGTCGTTGACCTCCATCAAATGTAAATGAGGTCTCATAGGTATCCAGTCAGCCATGTTTTGTCTTCCCATGTCTGCTGGGTTGATTCTGCTGGGTTGATTCTGCTGGGTTGTGATGCTTTGACACGAGGCACAGGGTTGCATCCTGTGTTCGGACACAGTATGTCCCAAATGGCACCCTATTTCCTATGTAGTGCACTACTTTTGACAAGGGTCATAGGGTTTTGATCAAAAGAAGTGCACAATATAGAGGTGCCATTTGGGATGAAGCCAGAGACACTGAGCTATAATTGAGATGTTATAGCTGAAACCAACACACTGACAGCATTCCAAAGGCTAGGATTAAAGCCACAATCCTGAGTCTTTGATTTGATCTTAATGGCAGCCCCATCACTTGGATCATTATGGAACAGCAGGATATATCCCAGATTGTGCCTTTAGAGAGCTGCAGACTCACTGTAGCCTTTCATTGAACATAAACACTTTCCTTGCATGCTTTTATAATATAATAGCGCTCCAGAATAACAGCTTTATGAAATGACCTCAAAACACAGCGTCAGCTTAGCCCTACGCATTTAGAGTGGCAGCGACAACAGCAAGGCAGCAGACATGAGGAATCCTCGGCCAAATCATAGGTGACATTTTTATCAGGGAGGCAGCGATGCAGCTTCTGCATTCGAATAGCATGGAGCTGTAGAGCCGACGCTCCTGAATGCTGCTGTCACCCTGATCCCACAGAGCTGCCGGGATAAAGCAGGGACAGGGAACGTAATCCGATTGGGAAGATTGCAGCCAGAAACATATTTCCCCCCTTTCTTTCATTCTGACTGGAATCAAACAGCAGTGTCAGGGAGGCATTGTGATTCATCTGCGCTTTTGCCTTTTCGACACTTCGTTTACGGGGTCTGGGGGAACAATGTTGCCTCCAAAATGGCACCGCATTCCCTACATGGTGCACTGGTAAAATGTCCCCTGGTCATTTATGGTACACTGGTAAAATGTCCCCTGGTCATTTATGGTACACTGGTAAAATGTCCCCTGGTCATTTATGGTGCACTGGTAAAATGTCCCCTGGTCATTTATGGTGCACTGGTAAAATGTCCCCTGGTCATTTATGGTGCACTGGTAAAATGTCCCCTGGTCATTTATGGTGCACTGGTAAAATGTCCCCTGGTCATTTATGGTGCACTGGTAAAATGTCCCCTGGTCATTTATGGTACACTGGTAAAATGTCCCCTGGTCATTTATGGTGCACTGGTAAAATGTCCCCTGGTCATTTATGGTGCACTGGTAAAATGTCCCCTGGTCATTTATGGTACACTGGTAAAATGTCCCCTGGTTAAAAGTGCACTAGTAAAATATGCCCTGGTTAAAAGTGGTCATTTATGGTACACTGGTAAAATGTCCCCTGGTCATTTATGGTGCACTGGTAAAATGTGCCCTGGTTAAAAGTGGTGCACTAGTAAAATATGCCCTGGTTAAAAGTGGTGCACTAGTAAAATATGCCCTGGTTAAAAGTGGTGCACTAGTAAAATATGCCCTGGTTAAAAGTGGTGCACTAGTAAAATATGCCCTGGTTAAAAGTGGTGCACTAGTAAAATATGCCCTGGTTAAAAGTGGTGCACTGGTTAAAAGTGGTAGTAAAATATGCCCTGGTTAAAAGTGGTGCACTAGTAAAATATGCCCTGGTTAAAAGTGGTGCACTAGTAAAATATGCCCTGGTTAAAAGTGGTGCACTAGTAAAATATGCACCCTGGTTAAAAGTGGTGCACTAGTAAAATATGCCCTGGTTAAAAGTGGTGCACTAGTAAAATATGCCCTGGTTAAAAGTGGTGTAAAATATGCCCACTAGTAAAATATGCCCTGGTTAAAAGTGGTGCACTAGTAAAATATGCCCTGGTTAAAAGTGGTGCACTAGTAAAATATGCCCTGGTTAAAAGTGGTGCACTAGTAAAATATGCCCTGGTTAAAAGTGGTGCACTAGTAAAATATGCCCTGGTTAAAAGTGGTGCACTAGTAAAATAAAAGTGGTGCCCTGGTTAAAAGTGGTGCACTAGTAAAATATGCCCTGGTTAAAAGTGGTGCACTAGTAAAATGTGCCCTGGTTAAAAGTGGTGCACTAGTAAAATATGCCCTGGTTAAAAGTGGTGCACTAGTAAAATGTGCCCTGGTTAAAAGTGGTGCACTAGTAAAATATGCCCTGGTTAAAAGTGGTGCACTAGTAAAATGTGCCCTGGTTAAAAGTGGTGCACTAGTAAAATATGCCCTGGTTAAAAGTGGTGCACTAGTAAAATATGCCCTGGTTAAAAAGTGGTGCACTAGTAAAATATGCCCTGGTTAAAAGTGGTGCACTAGTAAAATGTGCCCTGGTTAAAAAAAGTGGTGCACTAGTAAAATATGCCCTGGTTAAAAGTGGTGCACTAGTAAAATATGCCCTGGTTAAAAGTGGTGCACTAGTAAAATATGCCCTGGTTAAAAGTGGTGCACTAGTAAAATGTGCCCTGGTTAAAAGTGGTGCACTAGTAAAATATGCCCTGGTTAAAAGTGGTGCACTAGTAAAATATGCCCTGGTTAAAAGTGGTGCACTAGTAAAATATGCCCTGGTTAAAAGTGGTGCACTAGTAAAATATGCCCTGGTTAAAAGTGGTGCACTAGTAAAATATGCCCTGGTTAAAAGTGGTGCACTAGTAAAATATGCCCTGGTTAAAAGTGGTGCACTAGTAAAATATGCCCTGGTTAAAAGTGGTGCACTAGTAAAATGTGCCCTGGTTAAAAGTGGTGCACTAAATCGGGAATGGGGTGCCGTTTGTGACGCAGTTCAAGAAAGGTCATGGCGGCATTGAAACAGCTGTTATGCATAAAGCAAAGGGAGACATACATGAATGTATGCATGTAGAGCAGAGCAGAGAGAGTTTTGACACATGAATCTTGCTCTGTGCTGAGTAGACCCCGCGGGGGACATGGTAATCGTGGAGTTCAATGCATTGTTTTGTCTGAGAGTCGTCAATCGACTTAAAAGGCTGTGGTATTCTTTGATCATGACTTGTATTTTTATTTGAGATTGTTTTCCATTAAATGTTTAGATATATATTCAGACAATCTTCTAATGTGTGCGCATTTATCCATCTAAATACATTTTCTACAACTGGTAGCTAGCTAAATGCCATTTTCAAATCAACTGCATTGTCCAAAACGCGTTTTATAACACACTTCAACACATCCTAATCTTTTTATCTTTTTTATATTATTGTAATGGAGAATGATACTATGAGAAAGGGAGACAGATATAAAGACAAAGACTAATGGGGGGAGACAAAAATGTCAATGAAAAAAAGAAAGGGATAGGGCTGAGGCAGGACTGGAAACCCCGTCAACAGTGGGCATGTGTGGTCTGGAGGTGGCAGCCTTTCCACTATACTAGATTACATGCCCACAAGGTTCATAAACCTGCCTCAACCCCATCACTTTTTTTTCTTGTTGATTTTTTACAAATTTTATTCATGCCCTCATTTACTCTAAGTGTGTGACAGCTGAGGTGAGAGCACTGATTAGTTTATGACAGATAATGACAATACACTGTGTCAAGCTGTGTCAATTACTAACTTGTGGTTGGGGCCCACCCAACATCTGACTGAGGTCATATTTCAGAGAGGATTAAAGTCCAATCACCAGTTAATCTAAGATCAATTTGTCAACAGTTGGGGTCTGAACATGCACGACATAGTGATAGCTATGTACTCTGAGCATGCACAGGATAGGGACAGGTACATTCTCTGAGCATGCACAGGATAGGGACAGGTACATTCTCTGAGCATGCACAGGATAGGGACAGGTACATTCTCTGAGCATGCACAGGATAGGGACAGGTACATTCTCTGAGCATGCACAGGATAGGGACAGGTACATTCTCTGAGCATGCACAGGATAGGGACAGGTACATCCTCTGAGCATGCACAGGATAGGGACAGCTACATTCTCTGAGCATGCACAGGATAGGGACAGGTATTTTCTCTAAGCATGCACAGGATAGGGACAGGTACATTCTCTGGCATAGTAAGGTACTTTGAAAATGCATTACAGTACTATACGCATAACATATTGTAGTCCAATTTATACTTTAGGATTTATGTATTTTTTATAATAACTTTCAAAAGCTTTTTAAAAAGGGCAAAAAAAAAAAACAACAGTGGTGTTCTACCACTTAACCAGGTCTGCTAGTCTACCAGATCAGCCTGAATATCAAACCATCACACCAGCATATGTCACATCAAAACAACTTTCAACTTCAAATCCTCACATCCCCCATAAGGTAGATAAGGTAAAGCCAGCCTTGCTCCCATCTGCTGAGCGTAGCTGGCTGTGGTGTGATCTGTGATGCTAGGCCTCAGTACAGCTCAGGGCATCCAATCACAGGCACCGATTACACTAAGGAGCATAGGCCGTTAGTTTTGCCTCCCATCTCTCTCTTTATCTCTCCCTTCATCTCTCCCATTCCCTCTAGCTCCCTCTTTACATCTCCCTCCACCTCTTCATCTCCCTCCATCTCTTGCTCCACCTCTCTCTCCCTCCACCTGTCTCTGTATCTCTCTCTCCCTCCACCTCTCCCTCTCCCTCCCTCCACCTCTCTCTCTCTCCCTCCACCTCTCCCTCCACATCTCCCTCTCCCTCCACCTCTCTCTCTCTCCCTCCACCTCTCCCTCCACATCTCCCTCTCCCTCCACCTCTCTCTCTCCCTCCCTCCCTCCACCGCTCCCTCTCCCTCCACCTCTCTCTCTCTCCCTCCACACTCTCTCCCTCCACCTCTCTCTTTCCCTCCACCTCTCGCTCTCCCTCCACATCTCCCTCTCCCTCCACATCTCCCTCCACCTCTCGCTCTCCCTCCACATCTCCCTCTCCCTCCACATCTCCCTCCACTTCCACATCTCCATCTCCCTCCACCTCCACATCTCCATCTCCCTCCACCGCCACATCTCCATCTCCCTCCACATCTCCCTCCACCTCCACATCTCCATCTCCCTCCACCTCCACATCTCCATCTCCCTCCACATCTCCCTCCACCTCTCCCTCCACCTCCACATCTCCCTCCACCTCTCCCTCCACCTCCACATCTCCATCTCCCTCCACTTCCACATCTCCATCTCCCTCCACCTCCACATCTCCATCTCCCTCCACCTCCACATCTCCATCTCCCTCCACATCTCCCTCCACCTCTCCCTCCACCTCCACATCTTCAGCTCCCTCCACCTCCATCTCCCTCCATCTCCAACTCTCCCTCTCTTGCCCTCCACTTCTTCCTCTCCTTCCATCAAGGCCTTGCTAGCTACCCCACAATTCAGGCACATTCTGCACAGTTTAATTCTTCCCTGACAGTTTGAAGGTCCATTGGTTCAGTCAATACCCATCATTTAAATGAATCCCCCAGTCCCTTTTTTAACTCACTAAAAGTTGTCGGGTTAGGATGGATTAAGGGGCAATCATTAAACATGTTGAATTGGTTCATTTTAGCTTTCCACAGGAGAACATGTTTTGTATTAAATAATTGTTGATGTACATCTAGATAATATTATTAGAAAATGTACAGATATTTAATGGATATAATTATGTTATGGCTGATTCTATCACAAAGCTCTCATTATACACGTTGTTTTTTTGTTTTTTGTTTTCAATCCAAAGATGTAAGGTTTTAACCACACTGAAGATAAATGCAATTGCAGAATGTATGATTAGTGAACATTTGGTCAGCCTTTAGTGAGCTACCATTTGTTCTCATTGTTACTGAAGCAGCATTTAAAAAAAATGCATTTATCTAACGAAAAACAAGTAAACACATACTGTACTGTAGTTGAATTTGCTGCTTGATTACTATGGTGTAATATCTTCATTGACTCACCTATTTATTGAATCTAAATTACTTTTTTTTCTGACATACCCTGGAAAGATTTCTCATTAAGTGGGAGCAGTGATAAATGATATGCAGGGACCAGGGTGGGGGAGGGTTGGGAGGGAGGGAGGTAGAGAGGAGGGTCATTACACCACTGAAAGGACATCAGGCCCATATGGATGTGCTGAAGAAAGAGTAAGTCTCTTTCCTGTCCTGAGAGTCAGTGGGAAATATATGATGAAATGGAGAATAGGGTCTCAGGATCACAGATTAGCTGACGATAATATATATTGTAATATATGCCATTTAGCAGACGCTTTTATCCAAAGCGACTTACAGTCATGTGTGCATACATTCTACGTATGGGTGGTCCCAGGGATCGAACCCACTACCCTGGCGTTACAAGCGCCATGCTCTACCAACTGAGCTACAGAAGATCCTGTATGGGCCAATACATTCTCAACCTAAATCCATGCAGTCATAATCTGGTGAATATGGTAAACACACTAAGAAGTGCTGATGAAGTAATGTCATTCCATTGGATGTATTGATAATGCAATATTAGTGCCCTCCCACTTATCTTGTGTTATTCATGTATATTGACCCGTTCCACATACATACATCACAAGAAGCGATGACTATTCCCCCAATACCAGATACATCATACCATAAATAAACGTGTAATGCATACAGTCATTTTTTACAACACCGGACAACATAATTAGGAATGTTTATAGGAAGGGCTTGCCATTGTAATGTTTTATAGTGTTATGTCTATGCATAGCATGCATTACGTCCACATGGTCTAGTAACTTGTCCGAGTGCTATCCTATGATAGTAATAATGGTAGATGGTACATTAGTTAGGTGGCTAACGGGGCGCTTAACCCAGTTAGAGTGCCATCAGTGGGATTATTGACAATTGCAGGGAGACATGAGATGCCTCTACTCCCAATGTCAATAATGTAAGTAACAGAGATCTCTCCAAAGGCTGGCGTACGTGTTAATTAAAGACACTGCAACAAGCCATTAAGCCTGTTTGTGTCCCGAATAGCACTCTATTCCCTACATAGTGCACTCATTTTAAGTGCACTGTATTGGGAATAGGGTGCATCCCCTGAGATGGACTGAGCAGGAAATCATAGCAGCTCCCCTCCAATCCACTCACACACAGTGGAGACATGCCAGATACTAATGTAATGAATCAGAAAATATGCAGTTCTGCTACTTAAAGACAGAATGAGTGTTGTCCAGGGTCATTCCAAGGTTCTTTGCAATCTGGGAAGGCGACACTGTGCAGTTGTCAACTGTGATGGAGAGGTCTTTGAGGGGGCAGGCGTTACCCAGGAGGAAGAGCATCTCCATCCTGTCGAGGTTGCGCATAAGGTGGTGGGCCAACATCCAAGTTGAGATATATGCCAGGCGCGTAGAGATGCGTGTTGCTACCTGGGTGTCAGAAGTGGGAGAAGGAGAAAAGTAGTTGAGTGTCATCCGCATAGCAATGATAGGAGAGACCATGTGAGGATCTTGGAGCCGAGTCACTTGGTGTATTGAGAGAAGAGGGCCTAGAACCGAGCCCTGAGGGACACCAGTAGTAAGAGTGCATGGTGCAGACACAGATCCTCTCCATGTCACCTGGTAGGAGCGGCCTGGCAGGTAGGATGCAGTCCAAATGTGTGCATAGCCTGAGACGCCCAGCCCTGAAAGGGTAGAGAGGAGGATCTGATGGTTCACTGTGTCGAAGGCAGTGGATGGTTCTAGGAGGATAAGAACAGAAGAGAGAGAGTCAGCTATCGCAGAAAGGAGAGTCTCCGTGACACAGAGAACAGCAGTCTCGGTTGAGTGACCCGTCTTGAAGTCTGACTGGTCAGGGTCAAGAAGATCATACCGAGAGAGATAACGAGAAAGTTGATCAGAAACAGCACACTCAAGTGTTTTGAAAAGAAAAGAAAGGGATACACATGTATAGTTTTTGATGTCAGATGAGTTGAGTGTTTGTTTCAGGCCATTCTGAGGTCAGATGGGATGCAGCTAGTGGTCAGAGCTGAGTTGATGAGGGAAGTGAGTAATGGGAGAAGGTCTCCAGAGATGGTCTGGAGAAGGGAGGAGGAGATGGGGTCAAGCGGGCAGGTTGCCGGGCGGCCAGACCTCACTAGTCACATGATGTCGTCAAGGTGTAGGGTAGTGATCCATTTCCTCTTCAGGGAAAAAAAGGAAAGTGACTGAAAGGTTGCAAAGACTGAGATAAAGTTTACTTTAATGACCGCAGATCGATAGATCCAAATGCTGCCAGAGACGCGTAATTCTTCATGTGTTTTGCATTCAGCGTAAACTAAATTAGAAGGGTTGTAGCCAAGGGGTGGGGAGAGTCTGTACAGGTATCAAAAATACAAATAAATAAAAAGTTGCCAAAGCTACAAAAAGAGCACCTAGAAAATAACTCGGTAAGACACTCAAGTGAGAGAGTGGTGTGGAGCCTTTCTCTCTTTCCTTCCTCGAACCACTCCACAGAACAGCTCGGCAGAACCATCTTTGATTCAGCGATGGTCTTAGTTTGTGACATAACCGACACATACAGCTGACGCTGAGAAACTAAGGAAGACTGACATACTAACACTAATTGCTAATTGCCTAGCAGAGGTGGAGAGCACACCTCCCTGTACTAATTGCTGATTGCCTAGGAGATGTGAAACTACCTCCAATACAGCCACTGATTACGAAAACAAGTCACAAATTGCCCTGCCCCTTGATCCTGGTTGACTTGTCAACAACTATCTGCAAATGATGAGCAGTCAGCAGTTCACACACCATGTAGGCTACTGGGAAGACAGGCAGCACTTAAAGTAGATGGCTCTAGCTAACAAAAAGACAGTACTAGACAACAGATAAAGACAAAAATTACACTTCTCACTCCTGGAGATATCAGGAGTCATCTAGCAATAGAATGAATCTCAGTAAGGTTCAAGATAGTTTAGCCAACAACAATGGCACACAAGCAAAAATAAACACTGTCAGAAATCTTAAAATAAATGATGTCACATCGTTGTTCAGTGATGACTGTCACGTTCTGACATCAGTTCCTTTTTTATGTCTCTATTTTTGTTTGATCAGGGCGTGAATTGGGGTGGGTATTCTATGTTTTTCAGTCTATGTTTTGTTCTGTGTGTTGAATTTCTATGTGTTTGGCCTGGTATGGTTCCCAATCAGAGGCAGCTGTCAATCGTTGTTCCCATCTGTTTTTGTGGGTAGTTGTTTTCTGTTTTGTGTATTGCAACTTGCATAACTGTTCGTTTGTCGTTTTGTTGTTTTTTGTTCAAGTATTCTTATTGATTAAAAGATATTATGAATACTTACCACTCTGCACCTTGGTCTTCTCCTTCTCCCGACAACAGACGTTACAGAACTACCCACCAAAAAAGGACCAAGCAGCGTGGTAACAAGGAGCAGAGGGTTCTGGACTCCTGGACATGGGAGGAGATTCTAGACGGTAAGGGACTCTGGGCACAGGCTAGGGAATATCGCCGCCCCAAAGAAGAACTGGAGGCATCTAAAGATGAGCGGCGGCGATATGAGGTAAGGCAGAGCAACAGGCACGAGAGGCAGCAGGGCACACGGGGAGATTGGCGGAGTCAGGCGATGGATCTGAGCCAACTCCCCGTGCTTACTGGAAGAAGCGTGGTACTGGTCAGGCACCGTGTTATGCGGTCAAGCACACAGTGTCGCCAGTACGCTGTAGGCCAGCCCCCCGCAAGTGCCATGCGAGAGTGGGGATCCAGCCTGGGCGTATTATGCCGGCTCAGCGTGTTTAGTCTCCGGTATGCCGTTTTGGCCCAGGGTATCCTGCGCCGGTTCTGCGTGCTGTGTCTCCGGGGCCCTGGGAGGGTGCAGTGCTCCCTATGCCTGCGCTCCTCCCGTGCCACGCGAATGTGGGCATTGAGCCTAAGGGAGAGGTGCAAGTGGTATGCACCAGATCTCCAGTACTCCCCACAGCCCGGTTCAACCTGTGCCCTCATTCTGGAGGGTCCAGGCTAAAGTGGTCATCCAGCCTGGAGGAGTGGTGCCAGGCTGCGCTCCAGAGCTCCAGTGCTCCCCCACAGCCTGGTCCATCCGGTTCCTCATCCACACACCAGGCCTCCTGTAGGTCTCCCCGGCCTGGTGGGTCCTGTGGCAGTCACACGCACCAGGTTGTCTCTCCGTCTCCTCCCTCCAGGTTCTCCCGCCTGTCCAGCGCCTCCAGAACCGCCCGTCAGTCAGGAGCTGCCAGAGCCACCCGTCTGTCCTGAGTTGCCAGAGCTGCCCGTCAGTCAGGAGCTGCCAGAGCCGCCCGCCTGTCCGGAGCTGCCAGAACCGCCCGTCTGTCCGGCGCTGCCAGAGTCTCCCGCCTGTCCGGCGCTGCCAGAGTCTCCCGCCTGTCCGGCGCTGCCAGTGTCTCCCGCCTGTCCGGCGCTGCCAGAGTCTCCCGCCTGTCCGGCGCTACCAGAGTCTCCCGCCTGTCCGGCGCTGCCAGAGTCTCCCGCCTGTCCGGCACTGCCAGAGTCTCCCACCTGTCCGGCACTGCCAGAGTCTCTCCTGCCTGTCCGGCGCTACCAGAGTCTCCCGCCTGTCCGGCGCTGCCAGAGTCTCCCGCCTGTCCGGCACTGCCAGAGTCTCCCACCTGTCCGGCACTGCCAGAGTCTCTCCTGCCTGTCCGGCGCTGCCAGAGTCTCCCGTTGTTTTCTGTTTTGTGTATTGCACCTTGCTGTTAGTTTGTCATTTTCTTATTGATTAAAAGGTACTGTATTATGAATACCTACCACGCTGCACCTTGGTCTTTTCCTTCTCCCGACAACAGACGTTACAATGACAATAGTTTGTCTAATGATCATAATGATCATAATGCATTTTTCTGTATATATTTGATGCTGGGTTCTGACTATCTTGGTAAAAGTGTTATTCTGTCATTTATATATTCAAATCGCTACAGTCTTCTTAAAAACTGAACATGTGTCAGATAGAACCTTATGGTGGAAGCCAGATGGACTTTTCAGAGCCATTAGGTTCTATCTGCTATTGCACCCCTAATAACATGAATTTACAAATGTCTCAGGATGTCTCAGGATACTTTATGTACCTTTAAGGTGAGGACCTTAATGGGTTATGAAACAATTATTCACCACAAAACAGTTCTAAGATCTGCGATGCTCAATATGTATGAAAAATAATGCTACATTTCTCATAACATTTAACATTTACATTTAAGTCATTTAGCAGACGCTCTTATCCAGAGCGACTTACTATGCTTAGTGCAGATAGAATCTTATTGTCTCAAGGTCACAAATCTTTGTCTATTTATTGAGGCTACCGGACAGCACTTTTCATTATTTTGTCTCCAACATATTTTGATTGTGTAATAATTCATTTTACAACAAATTCAAAAGGCAATCTTCATAACTCAATTATCAATTTCAAGCAATTTTGACATACCAAAAGAGCAGCAGGCTATGCTAGTAATTGCCGCATGATGCCCCATTTCTGGTGATCATACACAGCAGACAGTTAATATTGTTGATCCTCACATTGTTTTGCACCTGCATATTTATTTATGTCCTCTTTCCCTACATTTTTTACATTTGCACTGCACCGATTCTATAGCTGTACAGTCAGGTATCAGGTATGGTATTTGTACTGGTTGCCATTTTCTTGTGGCAACAGGTCACACATCTTGCTGCTGTGATGGCACACGGTGGTATTTCACCTAATAGATATGGTAGTTTATTGAAATTGGATTTGTTTTCTAATTCTTTGTGGGTCTGTGTAATCTGAGGGAAATATGTGTCTCTAATATCGTCATACATTTGGCAGGAGGTTATTAAGAAGTGCAGCTCAGTTTCCACCTCATGTTGTGGACAGTGTGCACATAGCATGTCTTCTCTTGAGAGCCAGGTCTACCTTCAGCGGCCTTTCTCAACAGAAAGGCTACGCTCACTGAATCTGTACATAGTCAAACATTTCCTTAGTTTTGGGTCAGTCACAGTGGTCAGGTATTCTGCCACTGTCTACTCTCTGTTTAGAGCCAAATAGCATTCTAGTTTGCTCAGTTTTTTGGTAAATTCTTTCCAATATGTCAAGTCATTATCTTTTTGTTTTCTCGTGATGTGGTTGGATCTAATTGTGTTGCTGTCCTGGGGCTCTGTGGAGTCTGTTTGTGTTTGTGAACAGAGCCCCAGGACCAGCTTGCTTAGGGGGCTATTCTCCAGATTAATTTCTCTGTAGGTGATATCTTTGTTATGGAATCGCTTCCTTTTAGGTGGTTGTAGAATGTAATTGCTCTTTTCTGGATTTTGATAATTAGTGGGTGTCGGCCTGTTTTACGTTGTACAATGAATATTTTTGCTGAATACTACATGCAGGATCTCACTTTGGTGTTTGTCCCATTTTGTGAAATGTTGGTTGGTGTGCAGACCCCAGACCTCACAACCATAAAGGACAATGGGTTCTATAACTTATTCAAGTATTTTTAGCCAGATCCTAATTTGTATGTCAAATTTCATTTTCCTTTTGATTGCATAGAAGGCCCTCATTCACAGTGTTGAGGAAGTTAACCAAGGCTCTGATGTTTAGGCCGTGGTATGTATAATTTTTTTGTGTGCTCTAGGGCAACGGTGTCCAGATGGAGTTTCTATTTGTGGTCCTGGCAACTGGACCTTTTTTGGAACACCATTATTTTTGTCTTACTGAGATTTACTGTCAGGGCCCAGGTCTGACAGTATCTGTGCAGAAGGTCTAGGTGCTGCTGTAGGCCCTCCTTGGTTGGGGACAGAAGCACCAGGTCATCAGCAAACAGTAAACATTTGACTTCAGATTCTAGTAGGGTGAGGCCGGATGCTGCAGACTGTTGTAGTGCACTTGCCAATTCGTTGATATATATATGTTGAACATGGTGGGGCTTAAGCTGCATTCCTGTCTTACACCCCAGCCCTCTGCAAAGAAATGTGTGTATTTTTTGCCCATTTTAACTGCCCAAGTTGTGTTCATGGATTTTATAATGTTGTATGTTTTTATCCCAACACTTCAATTTGTATCGCTGGCCAAATTAATTTGAAACCTTTAGTGAAATCAAAGAAGCATGAGAAGACTTTGTTTTTCAATTAGGGTGTGCAGGATGAATACGTGGTCTGTCATACGGTAATTTAGTAAAAAGCCAATTTGACATTTGCTCACTGCATTGTTTTCTGCTGTTAACGATAATGCAACGGTTGCTGTTGACACATATATCCCCCGGTAGTTACTGGGGTCATCAGTCCTTGGTTCCAATTATTGGGGAAGATGCCAGAGCTTAGAATGATTTTAAAAGTTTATGTATAGCCAATTGGAATTTATGGTCTGTATGTTTTATTATTTAATTTCCGATAATATCAACACCACATGCCTTTTTGGGTTGGAGGGTATGCATTTTCTCCTGTAGTTCATTCAGTGTAATTGGAGAATCCAGTGGGTTCTCTTGAGAAACCAGTGGGTCTTTAATAGTGCATTCTAAGATTTGTATTTGATCATGTATATGTTTTTGCTGTTTGTTCTTCGTCATAGAGCCAAAAAGATTGGAGAAGTGGTTTACCTATACATCTCCGTTTTGGATAGATAACTCTTCATGTTTTTTTTTGTGTGTTTTTTTTAGTTTTCCAATTTTCCCAGATGTGGTTAGATTCTATGGATTCTTCAATTACATTGAGCTGATTTGTGACGTGCTCTTCCTTCCTTTTCCATAGTGGTCTTATGTATTGTTTTGGTGATTCACCATAGTGAAGGCGTATGCTCAGGTTTTCTGGGTCTCTACATTTTTCGTTGGATAGGTTTTGCAATTTCTTTCTTAGGTTTTTGCATTCTTCATTAAACCATTTGCCATTGATTTGATAGGGAAGCTGATAGGTCAAATATACTGTTTAGGTTTTCTACTACGAAGTTTACACCTTCACTATTACAGTGAAACCTTTTGTCCAGTAAATTGTCTAAAAGGGATTGAATATGTTGTTGCCTAATTGTTTTTTGGTAGATTTACACACTATTTTCCTTCCATCTTTATAATTTCTTAATATTATTCAGTTCCTTTGGCTTTGATGCCTCATGATTGAGTATTGCTCTGTTCAAGCAGACTGATTTTGATGTGATCTGATAAGGATGTCAGTGGGCTGACTATGAACAGTCTGAGAGACTTTGGGCTGAGGTCAATGATAAAGTAGTCTACAGTACTACTGCCAAGAGATTAACTATAGGTGTATCTACCATAGGAGTCCCCTCGAAGCCTACCATTGACTATGTATATACCCAGTTTCTGACAGAGCTGCAGGAGTTTTTGTTGGTTTTTGTTGGTTATGTTTCCATAGTTGTGTCTAGGGGGGCATAGGGGGGCATATGGGGAGGGAATGCTGTCACCTCCAGGTAAGTGTTTGTCCCCCTGTGTGCTGAGGGTGTCGGGTTCTTGTCCAGTTCTGGCATTTAGGTCACCACAGACTAGTACCTGGCCCTGAGAGTGAGAATTGTTGATCTCCCCCTCTAGGATGGAGTATCTGTCATCGTTAAAGTAGTTTGGTGGATGGAACTACCAGCTCTCTGTAACCTTGAGGGCAACCAGTGGGTACGTCTCCTTTATACCATGTTTCTTGTAGAATGACAATGTCTTTACTTCCAATTTATTTTATGAAGTCTGGGTTCCTGCTCTTCAGGCCAAAGGCAGATGACCTCAGCACTTGTATATTCCAGGATGAGATAATAAAAGTTTTGTGTTCCATAGTGTCTAGTGTTGTTTTTGTGTGGTTTAAGCCCAGACCATCACTGAAGGTATGAGCAGAGAATGTTGAGCAACTTAGGTCACAGGATGGTGCTTGGGCCGTTGTAATAGTGGGGGTTGGTTCTGTTGCCCTGTCATGGCCTGGTCAAATATCCTGTAGTCATGTTGATGCGGGGGGGGGGGGCATAGGTCTGATATGGGGGATCTATATAGGGTATGGCCAGGGTTTGCTTGGGGTGGTTGGGGTGTGGCTGGTAATGCTGTGGTCTGGGTGTAGGTCCTCTTGGTGTGGGTATTCTCTGTGCAGGTCCTTCGGGAGGATTTTTTGCAGGTCTGGGAGGGTTTCTCGCTGGTCTGGGCGGGGTGTCAGTTGCTCTGTCGCTCCTGTTTGAGGTGCTGGGGCTACGGTTGAGGGTGACGTCTTTCAAGGTCCTGGCAAAAATTGGGATTGCTCTCTGTAGAGGTGGACCTGGTCGTAAAGGCTTATCAGGGTGGAGTCCAAGGTGGAGTAGTGTGCCAGGTATGCATTAGGTTTTGAGGGACAGTCTCGCAAAATGCTTTCATTCACCCGTTGTATGGTGGCAGGGTGAAAGTATTTTCGTGGTAGCAGGGTGGCGATAACCACTGCATTTGGGAAAGTGGAATAATCTTTTTCAATCACTCCCTTGAGTGCAATTGCCACCCTTTCCTATGTATCATTTGTGCCCGTGTGAATTATGATATGGCTGTGGGACCCTAGTCTGTCCTCTGAAACCAGCTCCACACACACACACACACACACACACACACACACACACACACACACACACACACACACACACACACACACACACACACACACACACACACACACACACACACACACACACACACACACACACACACACACACACACACACACACACACACACACACACACACACACACAAATATCTTGCACTCACAGTCTATCCAGCTGAAGAGGAGCTATCCAGAGCCAGTGATAGTGATTAACATAAACAGAGTTTGGCAAAGCATCCACCATGTTGGTGCCAGACTTTCCATAACAATAACATGATATTTTGCATTCTAACTAGAATGTGTTGTGGGACTTACGTCGCCAAGATGCCTGTCATTAGACTGAGTTTTGCTTGTATAGTGCAGCTTGTTAATCTGTGGCTCTAGTTTTATCCAACGTTTAGTTCTATCAGGGTCTAGTTCTCTACTGGTTCCTATCTGGATCTATCCAGGGTCTTCTCTAGTTCGTTCCAGTTCTTCTCTATTTCTATCCTAATCTCACAGCACCTCTTCAGGCATTTTTACATTTGAGTCATTTAGCAGATGCTCTTATCCAGAACTACTTACAGTAGGGAATGCATACATTTTCATTCAGTGGTCCCCCGATCAAGTGCCATGCTCTACCAACTGATCCACTCAGGACAGCTTGGTGATTAGAGTGGCAGCCTGATGCCAAAGTCATCCATTCACAGTTATAGAAAGTCATAACACCTGTATTGAGGCACAAATATCACATATTTTTTTTTCTAATTCATTTCTAACACATATGATTCTATTTGACTGGAGAATGAATAGCAGATACCAAGTTTGATAAATATGAGGGGTTCTAAATCCTCTCTGAAAGGTGAAGCTCAATTTGTCATGACGCCTGCAATAACGGTAGTGTTAATGAAGGAAAGGCTGAGAGAGAGTGTTGGGTGAGAGCCAACGTTATGAGTAATGCGCCCTCTAGTCCATTATGTTAAGGATAATAAGCCACATTCTCCCAGCCAAGCATCCTACAACTAACCTCGTCCGCATGGACTCACACACACGCGTACACACAAACACGTACACAGGTGCACACACACGTGTGGACACACACACACATACACAGACGCATGCACGAATACACACACACAAACATACACAATCTGGTAAGAATGAACAAAGTTTCCCTGCGTGGGCTAAAGTTTATTAGAGGAGAGAGGCTCACTGGCAATGGTGTCAAGGTCAAATGAAGTCAAAACTGCAATGAAGTTTGGTTGACAACTTTCACAGAAGGGGCAAATAGAGGGTTTGTGTCGATGCCACGTAGGCCTATCTCAGTTAGAAATGTCTCTAAAACTCACACTCAAGCAACCCTTGTTATTATTTACTGTATACTAATTGCAACTAGATTGAATTCACATAAAAAAATATCAGATTATTTAAAAAAAAATGATTTTCATTAAAAGGGAAAAAAAGCAGTCAATGTCATGTTGTTTTGATCTGTGCATATTCTCCATATTTTATCTCAGCGGATAGATGCCTTTCAGCTAGACCAGACGTGTCCTTGATTATGATAATTGTCTGAGCATGTTTCTGATTGACTTTCATGATTAGTGACAGTGATTATAAAACCACAGGCCTGTGGTGCTGCGAACTAACTTCAATGGTCCTCTCCCAAGGAAACCATCCGTCAGTAAAGCACAGATACCCCATAATAACTTGGTTTTAGTTCTTAATCAATGCAGGAAGACGCAAGGACAACCCCAGACAGCATTTAACACAGCTTCTCTATTTTCTGCTAGCGTTTGAAACGTATTTGCTCAGAACAGAGGAGGCAGTCTATCTCAAGCCAAACACCATTAGGGCTGGGAATCATATTTCATAATCCAGTGGAGCCACTTAGATCAATACTTTCGTGTGTGTGTGTGTGTGTGTGTGTGTGTGTGTGTGTGTGTGTGTGTGTGTGTGTGTGTGTGTGTGTGTGTGTGTGTGTGTGTGTGTGTGTGTGTGTGTGTGTGTGTGTGTGTGTGTGTGTGTGTGTGTGTGTGTGTGTGTGTGTGTGTGTGCGTGTGTGTGTGTGTGTGTGTGCGCGTGTGTACTCAATCTTTATACCTCTGGCTCAGGAAGCTGGGAGACCATCATTCAGCGGTCCCTTACTCATTAGAAACAGCCCCCAGTGTGTGTGTGTGTGTGTGTGTGTGTGTGTGTGTGTGTGTGTGTGTGTGTGTGTGTGTGTGTGTGTGTGTGTGTGTGTGTGTGTGTGTGTGTGTGTGTGTGTGTGTGTGTGTGTGTGTGTGTGTGTGTGTGTGTGTATGCGTGCGTGCGTGTGTGTGCGTTCATTTAATGGAAGCTGGCCATGCTAATGACCATGAGGAATGGAGCCCAAATGTTCCTGTGAGCTAGGCACCAACATATCCAGTTATTGCAGCCCAAATGTTCCTGTGAGCTGGGAACCATTATAGCCAGCTGCTGCAACCAGGCGTTATGGACTGATTTCAGGGATCGTCCACTACTATTGTTTTCTGCACATTGCCAAAACCTCCATAGTTATTAGTCAGTTACCAGATTGAACCTCTGCTCACTCATCCTGTTCTAAGCTGTCTAAAAACCATAAGCGAAGCCACAGCAGGAACAGAACCTGCCAACTAGCGACTCAAATGGCATCCTAGTCACTCAAATTTGTGCACTAGGCACTATGGCTCTATTCGGTATACAGCCAACCAGCGACCCCAGCCATTTGGTAAATCTCTTCAAATCTCTTCAACTCTCCCAAGGGAACTTATCACAATGTATGTTCAATCAATCCCTTCCCTCCTTTCCTGCCCCATTCCTAAGCATCTTCTCTCTCATTGTGAGGAAAGTGTAAAATATGGTGTGTTCTGTTTCACCCTCTGGTACTAAGACCCTGTGTCCCAAAAGGCACCCTAATTCCTGCATAATGCACTACTTTGGACCAGAGTCTGAAAGTAGTGCACTATATAGGGAATAGGGTGTCAGTTGGGAGGCACTCACAGTGTCAACCGTGTGATGTCTCACCCTGCGGTGACCCTCTGGTACTGAGAGAATCAGGCTGTCAAGTTAACAGTGGCCGGCCTATTAGTTGTCTGGCCAGCACAGCTACTGTGGTTCAGGGATGACCATGGGCAACCGAGGTGATTACTTAAACATTTAATATACAGAGTCGATAGGCTAAAGACTCCAAGATTAAACTGCAATGTGAGATTCCCATGTGCTGTGGTTTTGGTAATAACCATACAAGCATAGCGCATTGGAATGCTATTTGATTGATATACGACCAACTTAACAGATAAGTATTTTACTTATAGTAAGTAATATGTGTATAAACTAGATTATTTTCATTTAAATAGTAGTCAACCTGTACTAGAATCATTCTGGGCCATGTCTCACCCACCAAAACATCAAACACATCTTAAAACTCAACGCAATGGTCCTTGAAAACACTCAGTCTAAGCACACCCTCTGTAAACATAGCGTACAATTGATCAATCGTAAGTAAGTATGCCATGGAAAGGGAGAATATAAAACTCTCAACTGATGGTTGCTCCCAGGCATTTATGACTGGAGAATAATGACTGTCTGTGCTTCCCTTGGTCCAGAAAATAGCCCTTGACACTATAACGTTCAAACTAGAACCAAACCTAAGCAAATAAGACAGTGGATCAATCAAGGACATAAAGTTTCAGCTGATAGACGCTCCACGGCATAAACGATTGAGGAGAGTCGGTCGCCACTGTGTGGATACAGAATGTGAGAGACTTTGCTGGTTCAGAAACTGGTTACTGAGCTAAGTCACTGGTTTAGCACATTCACCAAGAGCTAAAATCTTACTTGAGATATGCATGAAGAACTAAACATTCTGTGGATATTATTACATTAACAGCAATGCATGATTTATGAAAAGTTAGATGAAGTTCACATTCATTCCTCAATGTCTCCTCCACACTAGGACCATGGAAGACCTGGACATTTTATTTAACCTTTAATTAACTAGGAAGTCAGTTGAGAACAAATAGTTATTTACATTGATGGCCTACACCGGCAACACTGGGCCAATTGTGCGCCGCCATATGGTACTCCCAATCACAGCCTGATACAGCCTGGAATCAAACCAGGGACTGTAGTGACACCTCTTGCACTGATATGCAGTGCCTTAGGCCACTGGGGAGCCCAAGTATATGCATATACACTATACTGTATGTATACACTATCTTCAAATACTGTATGTCCTCAAAAAAGTATCTCACTCATAGACACTAGACTCCCCAGAGTGGGAGGGTTTGTTTGGTAGTTGAACTCTTTTATGGATGACCACATAACTGGAGGGCACAGAAGTGTGAGTCTAAAGGCTGATTTCTGTCTCCACCAGGTCCACCAGGATCATTGGTTAAAGGTCAGAGGTTAGAGGTCATTTAGAGCGGCATACTATTTATAGGCCTCTTTTAGTTCTCTGCTCTCAGAGGAATCACAGGAGAGTATGTGTACATATACGCACCCACCCACCCACCCACGCACCGACACACACACACACACACACACACACACACACACACACACACACACACACACACACACACACACACACACACACACACACACACACACACACACACACACACACACACACACACACACACACACACACACACACACACACAACACAAGACTAATGAGGACAACAGCAGAAACCTGGCCTGGTTCTGTACTGGTTCATGTAATTGCATCCTTCAGTAGAAAAGGTGTCAGAGAGCCAAAGAGGACTACTAGTATGTGTGCCCTTCAATGTGGGTAGAGTCTGGCCAAGGTATCAATTGTGAATGAAGACGTTCTGCCTTACAACATGTCCGTTGACCTTTAATTAGAATAGAGTCTTGGTAAATAGATTTTAAAATAGAAGCTTCATGAAACCAAATGTCAGAGGTTGAATGAATGTCTGAGGATGAGGGATCCAACTTACTACAGTACTCTATATGGTTTTGGAATGTTAGAGATATAAAAGCAACCCCTCAATGTTCTACATCCCCTTAACAAGTGATTTGATATGGGACACAATACATTTAGTAACAAACAGATTGCAGTATCATCTCCCCAGACTTGGTTCTCAAGGGTAACATTCAGTGTTTCAGACTTTTCTTAATTATTCAGCCTACACATGTAAAGTCTGTTCCAAATTGATGAGATCTGAAGAGACATGTTGATGGAAAATAACTCAAAGCATCATTATAGCTTCTCTACATAATTTGTGTATTTCTCCCAGAGAAGACAGTAGTATCATGGATCAAATCTCAAAAAAATAATTTCCTATTATCTTAGAAGTCAGGAACATTCTGAGATCAAATGTGAAGTGAATTTAAAGTGAGATAAAAGAAGAAAAGAAAAAACTAATTCGACAAAAATAAATCATCAAATACCAGGAAATAGTTTTTTTCAACAACAATTCAATGTTAATTGTATGTATATACAGTACAGTACACGTTTGTGCAAAAACATGGATTCAAAAGACATTACATTATGAGCGGATCATTTCAAGGCACATATAATGTAATACCATAACATCATTTTTTGTTGAACAAAAACTGAAATAGTTGCTTTCCATCTTTCTGGACAGACATGCTTGTTCCAGTTAAATCTGCTATGTGTTTAACACCCATCTTTCTTTCTCAACTATAACAAACAGTACAGTTTCCTTACGCTGTAATTCTACTTAAAGGAAAGCGTAAGACGCATACGTATGACTTGTGCATGAGTCAAGTCCATTAAAACAATCTTTCAACAGCTTTGGAAACAATCAAAAGGTTCAACAAAGCTTGATTACTTCTACCATTTCAAAAACTCTATATCCAAGTTGTGGTAAGTGACCAGTGGCCAATAACATAGGAGTGGGTTGTTATTGAGAGATTGTATTCGTAAAGCATTCCAGAGTAGGAGAGGTGAACTAGAATCAGGTCCCTCCTGTCCATTGAATTCTTATTCAATATGATCTAAAAGGCTAAACTGATCCTAGATCAGCACTCCAAACTAAGGGGTCCATGCAGCTTTTAGACCAACAGATCTCTCTGTTATTTGTTGTTGTTGTGATATGTGAAGATGAGAGAGATGTCACTCACTGCAGCAGGACGACATCGGTAGAATCTCTGTTCAGTACTAAGCAATGTCCAAGAAATGAATGTAATGACTAATTGACCATAATGAACAACTCTGCCCTCTTGTGGTACATTTGAAAGCACTCTCTCTCTCTCTCTCTCTCTCTCCACCCTGTCTCACTTTCTCTATTTCTCTCTCTCTCTTTCTCGCTCCCTTCCTCCTTCCCTCTGTCCCTCATCCTCTCTCTCTCAAATCCTTACCGTGAGAAAATATTTCTCTCCAAATATAATTTCCTGAATGGCTGGTTTTATATTGGTTCTCTCTGTCACATCGAGTTGACACAGCAAGTCTAATTTACATAACCCACAATTATTTCAATTCCCATTGCCAAAACATGGGATAGCCATATCTGTTATGGACACTGTGCTTGTTAGATTCATCACTGGTGAGGCAAATTTTTTAGCAATGAGTACACTGTCTGGCTATCACACGACTTCAAAATGGCCCAGTGGTTATGGAGCTCAAATCAGAACCAAACTGAATATAAAATGGCCCAGCGGTTATGGAGCTAAAATCAGAACCAAACTGAATATAAAATGGCCCAGCGGTTATGGAGCTCAAATCAGAACCAAACTGAATATAAAATGGCCCAGCGGTTATGGAGCTCAAATCAGAACCAAACTTTATATAAAATGATGAGAGAACTCTGATTGGACAAATCTGTCTGCACAGAACCGAGTAACACAACTTCAAGAAACCAATAACTTATAAATCAATTAGCATTTTAACTAAGGGAATATAAAAGGTAGCTGAATTCAACATTATAGTCCAGCTGGTGTATAAATTACATTGTAGACACAGGGGTCTATGAAATATATACTGTACAGGGTACTGTATGTAGTTAAGTGTATGTGTTAATACAAAGGGGGTTCTATAACACTCTGTTGTGCAAAACCATCATGCACGGCAAAAGTCTGTGTCTGCTTGAACATTGTTCTTGCAATATACTGTGCTATTGTTCCCCACAGGGAAGTCTCTGAAGCCTATGCCCCCATTAGGGGTATACATGGGCTGTATGCGGTAGTCTCCTTTCAGGAGCTGCTCGTTGTTCAGGGACACTATCTGGAAACTGGTCTCAGTCATTTCCAGTATAGAGTTATCCTTTTTGGTTCCTGCCTCTCCATAGTCATCTTTTCTCCTGCCCTTGTTGTATTTCCAATTGGTCGAGGACGACCGGTCCTTCTTGTGCATGTGCCAGCAGAATATGCTGAGGAGAAGCACCAGAACAACAATCACAGCGCCTCCAATGAGGCCAGCCAGGAGGAAGGGAGAGCTGGGGTCCTGCTGGGTGGCCTGCTCCGGCCACAACGGACCTTTATTATTATCTGGACCATAGGAGACCGGCTTAGTCACAGCCTCTGAACACACTGTATCATCCTTGGGCCGGTAGTTATTGAACACGTCTAAGGGGATGACACAGATTCGGTAGGTGGATTTAGGCTCGAGGTTGGCCAACCGTATGCCCCGGTGCTCCCCTCCCACCATCCTATCCCGGACCGTGTCTCCAGACAGGCTGGGACCCATCTTGGCCCAGGTGACCTTGTAGGCTGTGACAGGGAAGGAGGCCACCCAGCTGACGTGGATGGCTGAACCGTTGAGTATGGTGAACTTGATTTGCAGGTTCTCCCGCTCTGGGTCCAGGGGTGGCAGGTTAGTCCTCTGTTCCCCGTCTCTGGGAGGGGAAGAGGAGAAGAGAGGGGGGTGTGGGTGAGGTGTGGGTGAGGAGGGGAGCCTGGAGGGGGGAGAGAGGGAGTGCATGTCTGATGGGGAGTTTGTCGAGGAGGGAGGGGAGCGGGAGGTCAGGCCTGGTGAGGTGGGGGGCAGGTTGATGGGCGGCGGGGCAGTTGTGGTGCTGTGAGGGCACTGGATCAGCTCAGTGTTCAGCTCTCTGATTACCATGCCACGGACCCTCTCAGGCTTCTGGCACATGAAGCCGCGCACGTTGAGGGAGGTTGGCAGGGACTTTAACCACAGTATGACCCAGTTAATGCTGCAGTCACACAGCCAAAGGTTGTTCCGAACAGTGAGCTGTCTGAGGCTGACGAGGCCGTCAAAGACCCCCTGTGTCAGGGACTGCAGCTGGTTGTTGGAAATATCCAGTCTCTCTAGCCTTCTCAGTCCCTCGAAAGACGTCACAGGGATCTCATTCATCTGATTATCCTGAAAGTTCAGCTTCACCAGAACGTCCCCCGGGAGCAGTGGGGGTGGGTAGGTGAGGGAGTTCCGCGCCAGAGACAGCTCCCGGAGCGTTACCAGGTCCTGGAAGGTTCCAGGTGCCACACCCTCGTCTGTCAGCAGGTTCCCATCCAGCAGGAGGCGCTCTAACCTCGTCACATTCCTGAACGCCTCCTCTGCGATAACCGCGATCCGGTTCTCGTCCAATCGCAGCTCTTTGAGATCTTCCGGTAGACCAATAGGGACGCTGCTCAGGTGATTCTTTGTAAGGAAGAGCATCTTGAGGCTGATTGCCTCTCTGAACGCCCCTTCTTCCACCCCAACCGTGGAGATGGAGTTATCGTCCAGGTGTAGCTCTTCCAGCCACAGCAGCTGGGCCAGTGCGGTCCGGGAAATGGTCTGGATATTGTTCTCCTGCAGGTGCAGCACCCGAACATTCTTGGGAAGGTTGATGGGGAACTCGTCAAGCTGGTTGCCGTAGAGATAGACATTCTCCACGGAGGCTATGTGGTGAAACTCCAAGGGGAAGCCGGCATTGTTTATCTGGTTGTTGTGGAGGTAGAGGGTCTTGTAGCCCTCTCCGATCCCTAGAGGCACCGAGGTCAGGCTTCTCTCATTGCAGTAAACAAAGGTCCTGTCACAGCGGCACTCCTCTGGGCAGCTGGACCCGGACGCCCGGGAGAACTGCATGTGCAGGCCCAGCAGTATGGGTATCCACGGCCTGAGGACAGAGACCCAGTCCTTATTCCACACACGCCCTGACTGATGGAGCTCCATTATTAACAATATGACATACGGACGATTTGTCGTGAGAAAAATGACAAATTCCAACAAACAACCACCACAACAAAAAAAGGAACAAAAACAATAAAAATCCAAAAGAGGAAAAAAATGTTGTGTAACAAGCTGCTTAGTTCCCTGCCCAAGCAGTCAGCAGTGGTGGAGCGGCGGCAGCAGCACTGCTGGAGGAGGCCTCTGGTGGTAATCCCTCAGTAATTGCCTGTCCTAAGCCTCCCAACACAAGAGCAATGGTCTCATTAAGCAATGCACCTCCTTCGCCGGCCTCCATCCACGCTCGCTCGCTATGGGGACGACAGAAAAGCTCATCACATTTTCACTCTCAGTCAGCCGCTGCAGAGCACTGTGAGGGCCAATTTAAAATGGTGGCTACCAGAGAGCCGTGTAACGTACACTCAGGGTTATCATTGGAGAGCCCTCCCTCCTCCTTCTCTTCCTCTCTTTCAGTCTCTCTCTCTTGCTGTTTCTCTCTTTTGCTTCACACAAGGCTGGGCACAGACTGATGTAGCCTCCGTTGGACTTGAAATTTGGATCCAGAGGCCTATTTCAAAGAAACAAATAGAGAAATCAGTGGGCTGTTCTTTCTTAGAATGCTTGTGTTTCCTCTATATAAACATGAAGGAATACTTTCATTTGAATAAGTCAAAGACAAAGTGAGGAGTTGTCAATTGGATAGAACAGACTGGTGCATGGTAATGAGTTTGACTCTTATTTCATATTCCTCACCAGACATGTAATGCAGCAGTGGATATAATTTAAAGAAAGTTGATGTTGAACCATGCTCTTGTTGTAAAAAATAATTAGATATCACTTACATTACAGTGGTCTTACAGTGTAATTACATTAGAATGAACAATGTAAGAAGTATTGTAACTCATAATTACAAAGTTGTAAAAATGAAGTGTCTATGAATATTTCAGTAAAGCATTGTGGGTTTAATCCATATCAAAATCAACAATGGAAACATAATCGTGTGTTGTACTTTTTTAAACTTCAGCCTGTGCTGAAGCTGACAAGAAATACTGAATGAACTCAACACAGAGAGAGAAATAAATACATAGAAAAACAAATGCATACATAAATGAATAAATAGATCAATAAATAAAGTAAATTGAGTCTGGAATAAAGACAAGCTGGCAAATGTCTTATGAGCGCTGAGTCGTGAAGTGAATGATGCTGAAGAGATCACTGGCTCTGTGCACTCAAACTTGTAGAGGGCATTGAGGTGTTTAATCTGTCAAATGCCGCGGTGATGGACAGAGCTCTGCTCCACTGCACTCACAAGAAGCACAGAGCAGTCCTCCAATGGTAATGAGAGAGAGAGAGAGAGAGAGAGAGAGAGAGAGAGAGAGAGAGAGAGAGAGAGAGAGAGAGAGAGAGAGAGAGAGAGAGAGAGAGAGAGAGAGAGATGCACATGACATGAAGAATAACATTTTATAACACAGCCCTTACACAGAGAGAGAGAGATGCACAGAAACATCAGTGAAAACAGTTCTATTTAAATAAAAAATGTGATTCAGTTGTTTTTGTTAGAGGGGGAAGAGCAACTTGCAACTGAGGCTAAAGCTGGACATGATGAACATGGGCTGTCAACAGAGATAAAACTGGACAAATGTCTACTGTTCGGAGGGAAACTAAGATCGATGTGGACTACTACTTCTCTGAAGGAAGAGGTGCTGAATGCACAAGGTCACAAGACAAGACACAATACTCTAGTGAAGTTGAATGCCCTAAATATGCAGTTAATGACGATTGTGCTTTAAAACATACAACCTCCCTGGAGAGTTGACATCTTTAATTAACTTGTTATGCAAAGAGATGTAAGAGAATACATTAAAGTGGGCCAATACAGTTTGTATTCAAGCAGTCACAAATAAACTTGCAACCCACCTCCCATAATTGACAATATCACCACTATCCATCTCAGACAGTATCATTTTTTAAAGCTGTTTGGACTGATCTTCAGATATGACCACATTAATTCATTATAAAGGTAGTTAAGAGATGAAGGGGGCAGGTAATGATATTACACATGACTGGCTGTCACTTCCTCAAATGTCATCCAAATTGGCTAAGACATTATCTGATGATGTATTGTAACTCTCCACTGTTTACACTGTCAGGGCAGGAGGATCAGAAGCCTGGCTGATAAGGAGGTTAGTTGGTGTGCCTCCCCCCGCAACGAATGGTAGACTGCAAAACATGGATCACCAGTTTCTATCTGGATACATATTGATTTATCACAGGTAAAGCCTCGGCAACGTCCGTAAAAACCTTGGCCGATGTCTCAATCATAGCCTTCAATTTTAAGGTTGATTACAGTCGCCAGCAGCAGCGTAGGTAAAAGTTCCTCATCATTACAAAATGTGTCACAGAACGCAGGTGAATTTCAAACGCTGCGCAAAAAGAGTGACTATAGCGAGAGACTTGCGGTGCCAATTTATTTAATGTCTGAAATTGCTCACTTGCAGTGTCTTATTCAAATACAATAAACACATATAAATTGATTTTGTTGAAAATATGCAGTTAGTGTTGCAGGCTTGTTTTCCATTTCGACATAAACATAATATGTGTGCGTAAAACATATGCGTAAAATCAAATTAATTATATTTTAGTTAAAGCAGCAATCTGCGACTGCTACATCAATTTTTAGACTTAAAAATGTATGGTATATGCCCATTGATACTTAAAGAATAGCACTTAAAAGAATATAACTTATGAATGCCTCATGACCTTAGTTTAACTGTCATACCACACCAAACCCCAAAACACAAGTTTGCTTTACTCTATTGCTTGTAAACAATGCAATTGTAAACAAACAATGTATAGCCTCAAAACATAGTTGAAACTACAATTGTTATATCATGGATGGTCAGTCCTTGCATCCATAGCTCTGTCTATGAATTTGAGAGTGGTGACATTAGTCCAGCCCCATCCATCCCTCAGCTCTTTATCAAATCAGTGGCGGGGTACCACTCTGTTATTGTTTCAACTGCAGATTGCCCATTTAAAGTTTTAATATATATATCTATATTTACCATCGCAGGGCTATTATATACCTAGTGGACAGCGTAGTATGTATTTCATAACGCATGTCCAGATGTTAGCGATAAAACGTAGGATAGCCTATCCGCTACCAGTAGTAAGACGGGCAACAACAAAGTAATGTGTCTTACTTCACCTTTTTCGGAGATGCTGAAAGCCGTTTTACTGTATATCCATTGAGCATGGTGAACTATCCCTGGTCAGATCCCCCCAGTAAATGACACCTAGCGCAGGCGTTTACAATTTCAGGCAACGCTGCGATTCCACATCTTGACGGGTGTACTCCGTAGTCCTAGTGACTCTGTCCGAGAGTCCCCGAAGGTGGGTGGTGTTGCGGGGGACATGCTGTCCACTTGGGTCCGGGTCCAGGCAACGATTCAGTTTATCCGCAGTACGATGCCCCAGCAGCAGTCCTTTGCCTCTTGGGCTGGTTCAGAGGCGCCCCCGAGTTCCGTGTTGCCTTCAAAAGATGAAATGATTACATTAGGCGAAGAACGGGGGACTTTTGGCACCCACCTCTTCCCCGTGTACACCCGAATGCAGCGGCAGAGCGCTTTTCCCAATGCAGCGGTCCGATCTCCCAGTCACAGTGACTAACATCTGATAGTTTATTGCTAATGCAAGAATTGCCTTTTCCCTTGAAACCCTTGGGAGACGTTTACTGCAATCAATTCAGCTGATAGCGATCTATCCTCACTGCCACTGCTCTCTCTTTCTCTCTCTCTCCCTCTCTCTCCCCCTCTCTCTCCCTCTCTCTCTGCAAAGGAGCTTTATTGGCATCTGTTTAAATTGCCACAGCAAGTGAAATAAACAATAAACAAAAGTGAGAATAATTAAAAGTATCAACAAAAAACTTTCAGAAAATAACAGTCAACATTGCACTCACAGTGGATTCAAAAAGATAAAGATATTTCTAGTGTTATATTATCAGCTATCTACTGAATTTCAGCTATCTACTGTGTTTTAGCTTTAGCTATCTAGCTATCTAGCTCTGTGTTTTAGCATGGTGCAAGTCGTTGTAGTACACTAGTGGGGGAAGATAGAGAAACGGATTACTATTTGTGGTATTTACAATGTTGTTTGTATTTCTCCTAACAGATATGGGACTTTATCAATGTTTGTTTTGTTTTTAAAATCTTTGTGGGTCTGTGTGATCTGTGGGAAATATCTGTCTCAAATATATTCATAAATGAAGCAGGAGGTTAAGAAGTGCAGCTGTTTCCACCTCATTTTGTGGACAGTGGGCACATATCATGTCTTCACTTGAGAGCCAGGTCTATCTATGGTGACCTCTCTCATTAGCAAGGCTATGCTCATTGATTCAGTACATAGGCAATTATTTTCTTAATTTTGGGTCAGTTACAGTGATCAGGTATTCTGCTATTGTGTCATCTCTGTTTAGGGCCAGGAAACATTTACTCATAATTTTATTGGATCTAATTGTGTTGCTGTCCTAGGCTCTGTGGGGTCTGTTTGTGTTTGTGAGCAGAGCCCCCAGAACCAGTTGGCTGAGGGTCCTGCTCTGTAGGTTAAACTGTAGGTGCTGGCTTTGTGGTGGAATGTGTGGGCATCACTTCCTCACAAGAGGCATCAGTGCCTGGCTATGAAACAAATTAACGAGTCAACGTTGCTCCTCTGTCATTAGCTAGTTGCATACCAGATACAAGTGTCTCATTTAACCATTGTTGCTATGTTATTGGGCTATATTGCATGAGACTATAACATATAAACCACAGCGCCGCATATAATGAATGTACACAATTTATTTTCAAAAATAATATTATCAAGATGGAAATAAAAGAGTCTTGAAAAACTATTTTGGGTTCCTTCTAATCAGGACCTCTAAGTGGCTAATAGTTTCTTGTGAAGAGTTGGACTGGGATAGGATTACAAAATGTTACAGCAGGACCAGAATATCCCGACCACTGTTGGCAGACAGTCTCCCGCTGAGATGAAACGTGTTCATTATGACGGTTTCAGATGGGAGCGGATGCTGTTATGATTTATTGAAATGGGTAGCTAAGTCAAAATGGTCAGATGAGTTTGATCCCCCCCCCCCCCCCCCCACACACACAAACCAGTATTTCCTACATGTCTTAAGAAGCGTTCTGCACTACTGGAGACCATAGAATTCCATGGCAGGAGTTATTTGAATACATTCCCTCAGTATTCAAACAGTCATTTGGATACATTCCCTCAGTATTTGTTCATATCCAGTTTTTCCTACAGTACATTACACAGCACTGATTCAGCCCGCTCACACACTCAGTCAGTAGAATCCCATGTAGAAGCACCACATGGCCCATTCGGAGTTCCACACAAAAACAGTGGACATCCTAATACACAGTGCAGATAATATATTCTTGTCTGTGTTAGTATAATTTGTGGATAAAGCACTCAATCAATAATTCCAATGGCAAATATACATGAAGTCCTAATTCAAAAGCATTGTAATTGTCATTTTCATTAAATTGTCCACTCATGTAATGTACCAGATATGAAGCAGCTATTGCCTGTGACCTTGATGCTGCTTTGCCAGCCAAATTTACATCCCCACATGACCCTGCCAGGAAATGGTTGACGTGTGCTTTTTAATTACTGGTATCAATGCAGATACAATGACAGCATGTAAAGGGGTAGAGTACGTGTTAATGGATGGGCTATATGGATAACCAATGCAAAAGGCAGACTGATTGATCAATCGGATCAATTTGTGATCATTAGTCATATGTAGATGACACACACCCGCACGCACACAGGAACGCACACACACATTTTGAATACTAACATTTTGCATCCACAAATCACATGACATCATAAAGGATTCAAACATTTCAAAGGTCATTGATGCATGGACACTTAAGGAAACAAAAAGCACCCTCTCTTCCACACAGCTAGGCTGCCCATAACATCTGAATCAGAGCAGTACCTAGCCAGTTGTTTTCAAGCCTGCGATCTGAAGGCCACGTACCGTAATACTATGTACTGTTTGTAGCCGAGACTGACAAATATCAATGCCACCATTTTCCATCTGTATCCCAGGCTGTCCAAGCGTGATTTGATGGGCTGGTATTTAAGGAGCATTTCAGAAAAAGCCTGCTCCATGGAACAATCGAATGAGCAGGACACTTCCAAAATCAGCACCTCCCTCTGGCCTCCCACCACAACAACTATATTTGGCTTATTCACACACTCGCACACGCACACACACACACCACACGTGTGTGTGCGCACATACACACTCATGAATAACTCTCTCAAACACACATACACAGGCCTTTAGCCTTTGAATATCATCATTAGTATTATGTGTCCACTGCCTCATTGTGACATTATCTGGGGCTTATGGCTTTAAATTCAACTGCCAAATGCCACATCTGCTCTCTCTCTCTGACCACTTCCATAATTAAAACGATATGCAAATCTGCCAGTTGGTTATTGTTATTAATGAGATGATGGGCTATATCAGGCCCTCACTGACAATAAATTGCTCGTGGTATTTTGTTTGCGTTGTGTTGGAATAACCTGTGTTACTATGAGATTATGTAGCCTACAGAATGGAGGCTTTAGGAGTCAGCTGCTAAATCAACAAATGCAGTGTCTCTAAGCACAGTCTTCAATATTCAAAGCACTGTCTGACTTTACAGAAATGGATGATTCACTCTCTAGCTCAAAAGAGGGAAGGAAGCATAATGTTTCTATAGAATATGTTTTTGTTATGTTAAGTGTGCCACAACTTTGCACGTTTCATCTAAACCAATATTGCACTTCTGATTTGAGAGACTACAGGGTTTGAGGTTTTAAAGGAGGACAAAGGTTGTACGTGAACCATGAAATTAAACCTAGTGGATACTTTATGTGGACTATATGCACACATTCAGTCAGGTGGTGCAAGTTCAACAGGCTATATGAAGGTGGCAGTAGTGTACAGGATTGTACCACTTCTTTACAGAGAGGGGGAGTCATGGTAAGTCACATGATACACACTCAAGCTTAAGGATATAGACCTTTCCTTTGACCCCTTGAAGTGTTGTGCCATGAACAGTCTCTAAAACATATCATTGTGACCCTGCGAGTACATAGAGATGTACAGTTGATTATCAGGGCATGAATATCTGTCCAGAAAATATATTAATCTGCTGTAAAAGTAAACAATATGGATGATGCTTCATAAAATATTTTTGTTAAATGTCTATAAAGGGCAAAGTTATTAGCTTCTTAAATGATATAACATTCTGACTTGAAACCCAATGAAGCCAATGTAGCTATATGTCATATCATTCTCCACAGGATGTTGGTGGTACCTTAACTGGGGAGGACGGGTTCATGGTAGTGGCTGGAGCAGGTATCAAAAGTATGAAACACGTGGTGTCAATGTGTTTGATGCCATTTCATTCACTCCGTTCCGTCCATCATTATGAGCCGTCCTCCCCTCAGCAGCCTCCTATGACTTTCTCATGTTTTTTAATGCTACCATCAGATCCATCTATCCAAGGGTACTTTTGTGAGATGTGAACAATATGAATGACAATCCTTTCTATGTCTGACGAGAGTCACAGCTATGAATGCTTCATTGTACTTTTCCGTTTTACCATATGTCTATTAAAGCACACACACACACACACACACACACACACACGCACACACACACACACACACACGCACACACGCACACACACACACACACACACACACACACACACACACACACACACACACACACACACACACACACACACACACACACACACACACACACACACACACACACACACACACACACACACACACACACACACACAGAGAGAGAGACAGGCAGAGAGAGACACACACACACACACACAGAGAGAGAGACAGGCAGAGAGAGACACACATGCAGAAAGAGAGAGCGAGAAAGACACAGAGAGAGAGAGAAACAGAGAGAGAGAGACATCTAGACATCTAGACAGCCATAACACCTCATCAGCCCCCTCAAAGGGAGAAACAATAAACAGACCCGGGGAGTAGTAGAGAAAGGGTGTCAGTGTTCAATCAGAAACTTATTTATTTAATCAGCCAGTTCTCAGTCTGAGGCAAATTAAGAGGCAAAAAAATCCTGGGTACAACATACGTGATCTGGATGGCAGCACATGGATGTGGTTCGGTAATGTATGTCAAGCTGTGAAAACACAGACTGGATTTTAACAGAGAGACGCCTGTTACTGGCCAGACCACAGACACACTGACAGACAGGAGAGCTAAGGACAGGGAGGGTCAATGAGGTAACAGAAGCTCTCTTTTGCTATCTGTCTCTCTCTCACTACTTCTCCCTCACCACTCTTTTTCTTTGTCCATCCAACTCTTTCTCCCGCTCTGCAAAATCTCTATCCCCTCTTCTCCCTCTACCCTCTCTTTCTCTTTGTCCATCCAACTCTTTCTCCCGCTCTGCAAAATCTCTCTACCCTCTTTTTCTTTGTCCATCCAACTCTTTCTCCCGCTCTGCAAAATCTCTATCCCCTCTTCTCCCTCTACCCTCTCTTTTTCTTTGTCCATCCAACTCTTTCTCCTGTTCAACAAATCTCTATCCCATCTTCTCCCTCTACCCTCTCTTTTTCTTTGTCCATCCAACTCTTTCTCCTGCTCAACAAATCTCCATCCCCTCTTCTCCCACTCATCTCTTTTTCTTTGCCCATCCAACTCTTTCTCCTGTTCAACAAATCTCTATCCCCTCTTCTCCCACTCATCTCTTTTTCTTTGCCCATCCAACTTTTTCTCCTGCTCAACAAATCTCTATCCCCTCTTCTCCCACTCATCTCTTTTTCTTTGCCCATCCAACTTTTTCTCCTGTTCAACAAATCTCTATCCCCTCTTCTCCCACTTATCTCTTTTTCTTTGTCCATCCAACTCTTTCTCCTGTTCAACAAATCTCTATCCCCTCTTCTCCCACTCATCTCTTTTTCTTTGTCAATCCAACTCTTTCTCCTGTTCAACAAATCTCTATCCCATCTTCTCCCTCTACCCTCTCTTTTTCTTTGTCAATCCAACTCTTTCTCCCGCTCTACAAATCTCTATCCCCTCTTCTCCCTCTACCCTGTCTTTTTCTTTGTCAATCCAACTCTTTCTCTCGCTCTACAAATCTCTATCCCCTCTTCTCCCTCTACCCTGTCTTTTTCTTTGTCAATCCAACTCTTTCTCCCGCTCTACAAATCTCTATCCCCTCTTCTCAACTCTACTCTCTGTTTTATTTTCTGCCTTGAACTTTTTATCCCTATGGCTAAGATGGCCCTTGACGGAGGCCGTCTCGCCTAAAGCTCCTACTTAACGTTGCAGGTTTATACTTTCCTTTGTAAAATATACAGTTTTGAGGTTAAATAACATTTTGGATAGACTGAGAGCATTGTTGTCACGTGTGCTCCCTCTCCGGCCTCCAGGTCACCAGGCTGCTCATTATGGCGCACACCTGTCACCAGTGTTACACGTATAATGACACACACCTGGACTACATCACCTCCTTGATTACCTGCCCTTTATATGTCACTCCCTTTGGGTTCTTCCCCAGTTGTCATTGTTGCTGTTTCATGTCAGTGCGCTGTTTGTGTTTCTTGTTAAGCTCATTTATTTATTAAATGTATTCACTCCCTGAACTTGCTTCCCGACTCTCAGCGTACATTGTTACAATTGTGTTTGTTCAACAATACAATTCATCCTGAGGAATACAATTTGCCTAATAATTGTGCATGCAGTGTACACACGACTGCGTGGCCTCACACAGTTCCAACTCCATCATCAAGTTTGCTGACGACACGACAGTAGTAGGCCTGATCACCAACAACAACAAGATGGCCACAGGTAGGAGGTTGCCACACTGACAGCATGGTGCCAGGTAAACAACCTCTCCCTTAGTGTCAGAAAAAAAAGATCTGATTGTGGTCTTCCGGAGGAACCAGGCTGGGCACGTCCCCATCCTCATCGTGTTCCTCAGCGTACACATCTCTGAGGAGCTGAAATGGTCAAACCGCACAAACACTGTGGTGAAGAAAGCACAACAGCGATTCTTGAACCTCAGAATGCTGAAGAAATGTGGCCTGTCCCCAAGGGCCGTCACAGTGTTCTACAGTGTTCTACAGGAGCACCATCGAGAGCATACTGTTGGACCACATTGTTGGAGCTCGGAGCTCCTCCCCCTGTCTCTCCCCTTAATGTGTATATATGATTATTTGTATTTATTCTATATATGTTGTTTTTAGCTGTGTACTGCATTGTTGGAGCTCGGAGCACAAGAATTTCACTGTGCCCTGTAATTACATCTGCAACACTGTACATGTGACTATCAAACTATCTAATCTAATTCCCATCTATCAAACTCTACCCCCTCTATTCAACAGTACACACATCAGTCTTTCTCATTCATCTCTCATTCTCTTCAGCTCATTATTTATACTCTTCTCTGTCAAATTCTATCTCTCCCCGGATCTCTATCTCCACCACTCTCTGCAAAAACGCTCTCTATCTCCTCACCATACGTTGTCTTTGATATCAAGTCTGATTGGGGATATTCCACTCTGAGTTTTACATCCTAAATCCTTTGTAGTTCTGCCAGTGTCTTTTCCCTCTCTGTGTTCTTTTTGCTGACCATTACCATTATTTGTGTGACCCATTTTGACATCATCAGACAACAAAGGAGGTCCCAGCAGTGTGTTCCATTTCAGATCTATCTTAGATCAACTTCAATCTCAGATCATAGGTTCAGAGTAGAGATATGGTCTGTGTCACAAATGGCACCCTATCCCCTTTACAGCGTACTACATTTGACTATGGGGCTCTGGTCAAAAGTATTGCACTATAAAGGGAATCAGGTGCCATTTGCGATACACACCATGAACCCATGGAGGTTTGTTTAGAACACAAAGTGTGTCTGAATAGATACAACCCCTACTTGTTGGAATGGAATGAGTAGTAAGCTACAGTAATAACGTCCTGAGAGACCGTCATGGAGTCCGGTTCACCAAGCAACACCCTCAGGCAGGCCCACAGGCATCCATGTTCTAGGACACAACAACACTCACTCAGCCCAATCTAACGCTTCATTTTTCTGTCCTTTATTGTACTTTCATTTCATCCCATTATACAAGTGATATCGTTGTTAATATTCGCTGAACATCCAGTACTGTGCTTGATGGCTGTTTTGTGATTATCGCACCAGGTTGAGGTTGAGTAAACAGAGTAAACAGATAAATAGCTTCAAGCAATAACCAGGTTTCTCTCCTGACATCAACGTAGCTCTTCTACTTCTACTCTGATCTTCTACTCTTTCCACATTTGCTCCCCCACCTCGACTCCCTCCTATGTACTGTACCTCCACTCTCTCTCTCTCTCTCTCTCTCTCTCTCTCTCTCTCTCTCTCTCTCTCTCTCTCTCTCTCTCTCTCTCTCTCTCAGCATTCCTCCTCATTCTCTGTGCTCTGTGGAGCTTGTATCACTAGGTCTGCAGTGGCTGACCAGATCTCCTCCCTGTCTCCCCCTCTCGTCCCTCTGCTCCACCTCCTTCCTTTCTCTTCTTTCTCTCCGTCTTCTCCTCTCTTTTCCACCCCCTCCTTCCTCTTTGCATTCCTCCTCTTGCTCTGTGCTCTGGGCAGTCTGTATCAGTATGGACCCAGCCTGCAGGGGCGGACCAGATGGTCGGGGCCAGGAGAAGGCTCCACTCCACTGACTCAGAGAGGGTTCTGGCTGTACTCTCGCCTGAAGGGCCGACCTGAGGGCCGGATTTGGGGCTGAGGGCCGAGCTGGGGACTGAGGGCTGGACTGGGTGCTGAGGGGCTGGACTGGGGGCCGAGGACCGAGCTAGGGTGTGCCCTACCTGCTGCCTGCTGCCTGCTACACATAGTTAGCTGCTGCAGCCCACACCTCCCCCAGAGAGGAGGAGAGGGAGAGAAAGGAGAAAGTAACATCTTGAAGAGAGGAGAAAAATATGTTGTAGAAGACAGTGTAAGAAGAAAGAAAAATGGCTTCTAGTCTTTGAGTGAATCTTCACATGGATTAATTAATCCGCCTGAAATGTATGGTGATAGGACACAGCCTTGCCCTTGGTCTGTATGACAATTAAGGCTCTCGAGATTGCATTCACATACTTTTCTTCATGTGCATCAGCGTCATATGCATGCTTCATACAGAAAGGATTTTTTGTCAAAGTAAACAGTGCTCCATAATGTTCCCCCTTGTACACAGCGCTCCATCATGTTCCCCCTTGTAAACAGTGCTCCATCATGTTCCCCCTTGTAAACAGCGCTCCATCATGTTCCCCCTTGTAAACAGCGCTCCATCATGTTCCCCCTTGTAAACAGCGCTCCATCATGTTCCCCCTTGTAAACAGTTCTCCATCATGTTCCCCCTTGTAAACAGCGCTCCATCATCTTCCTCCTTGTAAACAGCGCTCCATCATGTTCCCCCTTGTAAACAGTTCTCCATCATGGTCCCCCTTGTAAACAGCGCTCCATCATGTTCCCCCTTGTAAACAGTTCTCCATCATGTTCCTCCTTGTAAACAGTTCTCCATCATGTTCCCCCTTGTAAACAGCGCTCCATCATGTTCCCCCTTGTAAACAGAGCTCCATCATGTTCCTCCTTGTGAACAGCGCTCCATCATAATCTCCCTTGTAAACAGTTCTCCATCATGTTCCCCCTTGTAAACAGTTCTCCATCATGTTTCCCCTTGTAAACAGTTCTCCATCATGTTCCCCCTTGTAAACAGTTCTCCATCATGTTCCTCCTTGTAAACAGTTCTCCATCATGTTCCCCCTTGTAAACAGCGCTCCATCATGTTCCCCCTTGTAAACAGTTCTCCATCATGTTCCCCCTTGTAAACAGTTCTCCATCATCTTCCCCCTGTAAACAGCGCTCCATCATGTTCCTCCTTGTAAATAGCGCTCCATCATGTTCCCCCTTGTAAACAGCGCTCCATCATGTTCCCCCTTGTAAACAGTGCTCCATCATGTTCCCCCTTGTAAATAGTGCTCCATCATGTTCCCCCTTGTAAACAGTTCTCCATCATGTTCCTCCTTGTAAACAGCGCTCCATCATGTACCCCCTTGTAAACAGCGCTCCATCATGTACCTCCTTGTAAACAGTGCTCCATCATGTTCCCCCTTGTAAACAGTTCTCCATCATGTTCCTCCTTGTAAACAGCGCTCCATCATGTACCCCCTTGTAAACAGCGCTCCATCATGTACCTCCTTGTAAACAGTTCTCCATCATGTTCCTCCTTGTAAACAGCGCTCCATCATGTACCTCCTTGTAAACAGTTCTCCATCATCTTCCCCCTGGTAAACAGCGCTCCATCATGTTCCTCCTTGTAAATAGCGCTCCATCATGTTCCCCCTTGTAAACAGCGCTCCATCATGTTCCCCCTTGTAAACAGCAGTGCTCCATCATGTTCCCCCTTGTAAATAGTGCTCCATCATGTTCCCCCTTGTAAACAGTGCTCCATCACCTCCTTGTAAACAGCGCTCCATCATGTACCTCCTTGTAAACAGTGCTCCATCATGTTCCTCCTTGTAAACAGCGCTCCATCATGTACCCCCTTGTAAACAGCGCTCCATCATGTACCTCCTTGTAAACAGTGCTCCATCATGTTCCCCCTTGTAAACAGTTCTCCATCATGTTCCTCCTTGTAAACAGCGCTCCATCATGTACCCCCTTGTAAACAGCGCTCCATCATGTACCTCCTTGTAAACAGCGCTCCATCATGTACCTCCTTGTAAACAGCGCTCCATCATGTACCTCCTTGTAAACAGCGCTCCATCATGTACCTCCTTGTAAACAGCGCTCCATCATGTACCTCCTTGTAAACAGCGCTCCATCATGTACCTCCTTGTAAACAGCGCTCCATCATGTACCTCCTTGTAAACAGCGCTCCATCATGTACCTCCTTGTAAACAGTGCTCCATCATGTACCCCCTTGTAAACAGCGCTCCATCATGTACCTCCTTGTAAACAGCGCTCCATCATGTACCTCCTTGTAAACAGCGCTCCATCATGTACCTCCTTGTAAACAGCGCTCCATCATGTTCCTCCTTGTAAACAGTTCTCCATCATGTTCCTCCTTGTAAACAGCGCTCCATCATGTACCTCCTTGTAAACAGCGCTCCATCATGTACCTCCTTGTAAACAGTGCTCCATCATGTACCTCCTTGTAAACAGCGCTCCATCATGTACCCCTTGTAAACAGCGCTCCATCATGTACCCCCTTGTAAACAGCGCTCCATCATGTACCTCCTTGTAAATCAGCGCTCCATCATGTACCCCTTGTAAACAGCGCTCCATCATGTACCTCCTTGTAAACAGCGCTCCATCATGTACCTCCTTGTAAACAGCGCTCCATCATGTACCTCCTTGTAAACAGCGCTCCATCATGTACCCCTTGTAAACAGCGCTCCATCATGTACCTCCTTGTAAACAGCGCTCCATCATGTACCCCCTTGTAAACAGCGCTCCATCATGTACCCCCTTGTAAACAGTTCTCCATCATGTACCTCCTTGTAAACAGTTCTCCATCATGTACCTCCTTGTAAACAGTTCTCCATCATGTACCTCCTTGTAAACAGCGCTCCATCATGTTCATTTCATATTTGATATTCTTCAAAGTAGCCACCCTTTGCCTTGATGATAGCTTTGCACACTCTTGGCATTCTCTCAACCAGATTCATGAGGTAGTCGCATAGAATGCATTTCATTTCACGTGTGCCTTGTTAAAAATTAATTAGGGATCGGCATCCCGTCAACGGGACAGCTGTAAGTTATGCAGCTCCTTGTGTCGCCATTGCAGATTTTAGAGAAACAACAAATGTCGGTACATATAAGTGTCTTATATTGGCTGAAAGCTTAAATTCTTGTCAATATAACTACATTGTCCAAAAAAATGTCATGACATTGTCTGAGGAGAGCTCCTAACAACAAAAAACACTGTGTACTTACGTTCTGAAATCTTGCTCTGATATATCATCCAAAGGGTCCCAGATATAACATGAAGTGTCGTTTTGTTGGATAAAATCATTTTTAATATTGTAAAAAGGTCCATATAGCATGCACGATTAATTTTGTATTTCCACTCGTTCAATTTGCAAAGAAAGGAATCTGTGAATATCTAACTCTAAACGTTGTTTCAAAGAGTGAAATCACATTTGTATGTACTCCTCAGAGATCCTAGAACGTAATGAGACTTCACTCTATCATTAGGGGTGTAGTATATCCTATAGGACAACATATTTGGTCAGAGAGCGACGCCTTCTTGGCACGCCAGTGACAAAGCTAGCTAGATAGCCAATGAGCTGGGCTTTACGGGAGTATCTGGAAACCTTTTATCTGTTGTAAAATGTAGCTACTAACCTTATATGACAGCATGCCTTTTGGACAAAAATTATAAGAATATTCAGAGTTATGAAGATATGAAACCTGGTTGTTTTGCAAATGTTGAACTTATAATATGACTGCTAATAATGGAAAAGCTAAATCAAAGTCCAAGTATACAGATTTGACGATATTCTTGCAGAAAACTGTAATATGAATGCAAATGTCTCCTTCGCGATTTGCCCAAATGTATCTGGGTGACTTCACGCTAATGTCATGTAGTTCACTCATACTTAGTTATGTTAGTTACTCTGTACCATCACTCATTCATATATCCTTATGTACATGTTCATTATCCCCTTACACTGTGTATAAGACAGTAGTTTTGGAATTGTTAGTTAGATTACTTGTTGGTTATCACTGCATTGTCGGAACTAGAAGCACAAGCATTTTGCTACACTCACATTTAACATCTGCTAACCATGTGTATGTGACAAATACAATTTGATTTGAATTGATTTGATTTGATTTGATTTACTCATACTTAGTTATCCATCTGAAACTTTGCACATGCACTACTGCCATCTTGTGGACACCATCGTTTTTTTTCTTTGTATTTTCTTCTACCAGATCTGTTGTGTTATATTCTCCTACATTCAATTCACATTTCCACAAACTTCAAAGTGTTTCCTTTCAAATGGTACAAAGAATATGCATATCCTTGCTTCAGGGCCTGAGCTACAGGTAGTTAGATTTGGATTTGTCATTTAGGCGAAAGTTGAAAAAAAGGGAGCTATCCCTAAGAAGTTTTAATTTGTGGAATTTCTTTCCTTCTTAATGTGTTTGAGCCAATAAGTTTGGTAAAATTCCATACAATGGCAAGAACAGCTCAAATAGGTAAAGAGAAATGACATTACGACATTACTTTAAGACATGAAGGTCAGTCAATAGGGCACTTTTCAAGAACTTTGAAAGTTTCTTCAAGTGCAGTTGCAAAAACCATCAAGAGCTATGATGAAGCTGGCTCTCATGAGGACCGCCACAGGAAAGGAAGATCTGGAGTTATCTCTGCTGCAGAGAATAAGATTTACCAGCCTCAGAAATCGGCAATTAACTGCATCTCAGATTGCAGCCCAAATAAATGCTTCACAGAGTTCAAGTAACAGACACACAGTAACAGACTGCGTGAGTCAGGCCTTTATGGTCAAATTGCTGCAAAGAAACCACTACTAAAGGACACTAATAAAAAGTGGAGACTTCTGTGGGCCAAGAGACAAGAGCAATGGACATTAGACCAGTGTAAATCTGTCCTTTGGTCTGATGAGTCAAAATTTGATATATTTGGTTGCTACCACCGTGTCTTTACGAGACGCGGAGTAGGTGAACGGATGATCTCCGCATGTGTGGTTCCCACCTTAACAAAGCATGAAGAAGGAGATGTATTACATTTACATTACATTTAAGTCATTTAGCAGACGCTCTTATCCAGAGCGACTTACAAATTGGTGCATTCACCTTATGACATCCAGTGGAACAACCACTTTACAATAGTGCATCTAAATATTTTAAGGGGGGAGGGGGTGAGAAGGATTACTTTATCCTATCCTAGGTATTCCTTAAAGAGGTGGGGTTTCAGGTGTCTCCGGAAGGTGGTGATTGACTCCGCTGTCCTGGCGTCGTGAGGGAGTTTGTTCCACCATTGGGGAGCCAGAGCAGCGAACAGTTTTGACTGAGCTGAGCGGGAACTGTACTTCCTCAGTGGTAGGGAGGCGAGCAGGCCAGAGGTGGATGAACGCAGTGCCCTTATTTGGGTGTAGGGCCTGATCAGAGCCTGGAGGTACTGAGGTGCCGTTCCCCTCACAGCTCCGTAGGCAAGCACCATGGTCTTGTAGCGGATGCGAGCTTCAACTGGAAGCCAGTGGAGAGAGCGGAGGAGCGGGGTGACGTGAGAGAACTTGGGAAGGTTGAACACTAGACGGGCTGCGGCGTTCTGGATGAGTTGTAGGGGTTTAATGGCACAGGCAGGGAGCCCAGCCAACAGCGAGTTGCAGTAATCCAGACGGGAGATGACAAGTGCCTGGATTAGGACCTGCGCCGCTTCCTGTGTGAGGCAGGGTCGTACTCTGCGGATGTTGTAGAGCATGAACCTACAGGAACGGGCCACCGCCTTGATGTTAGTTGAGAACGACAGTTTGTTGTCCAGGATCACGCCAAGGTTCTTAGCGCTCTGGGAGGAGGACACAATGTAGAGGTGCTTTGCTGGCGACACTGTCAGTGATTTATTTAGAATTCAAGGCACACTTATTAACCAGCATGGCTACCACAGCATTCTGCAGCGATACAGCATCCCATCTGGTTTGAGCTTAGTGGGGCTATCATTTATTTTTCAACAGGACAATGACCCAAAACACACTTCCAGGCTGTGTAGTGGCAATTTGTCCGAGAAGCAGAGCAGATGACCTGGCCTCCACAATCGCCCGAGCTCAACCCAATTGAGATGGTTTGGGATGAGTTGGACCGCAGATTGAAGGAAAAACAGCCAACAAGTCCTACGCGTATGTGGGAACTTTTTCAAGACTGTTGGAAAAGTATTCCAGGTGACTGCCTCATGAAGCTGGTTGCGAGAATGCCAAGAGTATGCAAAGCTGTCATCAAGGCAAGGGGTGGCTACTTTGAAGAATTTCAAATATAACATATATTTTTGGTTACTACGTGATTCCATATGTGTTATTTCATAGTTTTGATGTCTTCATTATTATTCTACAATGTATAAAATAGTTCAAATAATGAAAAACCGTGGAATTAGTAGGTGTGTCCAAACTTTTGCCTGGTACTGTATATACTTATACATATTTAACCCCTTATCTTTGTTTGCACAAAACTACCTCCGTACTTCATTGATTTGTATGGATTACCTTCCGACAATTCACATAGAGCAAAGTGGAGAACAACATCGTTTTTGTGACTGTCTCCCCTATCTAAAGAATGGTAGAATTAGTTTGCAGGCCGCAGATGTTTCCGTGAGAATACTTTGTCTGACAGACAGCGCTGTAGCTCTTGCCACTTCCCACCTCAGATGCAGAACGGCGACATCGGTGGATGCTGTTGATTGAGTTGCAGCCCATGCAATAAAACAGATATCTCTAGCTGACAGATTTTGATGGGGATATTTTAAATTATATTACTTAAATTGATGCACCAGTTCATCAATAGACTCTAGATGGAGATTTATCTTCTCTGACATCAAATCAAAATCAAATAAAATCAAATGTATTTATATAGCCCTTCTTACATCAGCTGATATCTCAACATGCTGTACAGAAACCCAGCCTAAAACCCCAAACAGCAAGCAATGCATGTGTAGAAGCACGGTGGCTAGGAAAAACTCCCTAGAAAGGCCAAAACCTAGGAAGTAACCTAGAGAGGAACCAGGCTATGAGGGGTGGCCAGTCCTCTTCTGGCTGTGCCGGGTGGAGATTATAACAGAACATGGCCAAGATGTTCAAATGTTCATAAATGACCAGCATGGTCAAATAATAATAATCACAGTAGTTGTCGAGGGTGCAACAGGCCAGCACCTCAGGAGTAAATGTCAGTTGGCTTTTCATAGCCGATCATTAAGAATATCTCTACCGCTCCTGCTGTCTCTAGAGAGTTGAAATGTCCCAAAATCGGCGGTTCTTTCCTTTCTTCTTGATCCAGTCTGATTCATATGACTGGTTTGTTCTGAAACTAGTGTACTATACAGGGAATAGGGTTACATTTGGGATGCAGACTCAGATTTTGGGACATTTGGGATGTAGTCCTCAGATTCCAGATTCCATTCAACTGTTACAACTCTCTCACGCAACTGTCCACCACGCTTCCTACTTCCAAATCTATCCTCACTATAGTGCAATGAAACATGGAGCTCTTCAGAACTATGTTGTTACAAAGAGTCAGAGGGACGACAACCTGATGGTTTGTAAATAAATATTGTTTCATTCCATGTTCCATATGACGTCAGTAGAGCAGTAATAGCCTGCTCAGTCTAACCCAGCTGGGCAGTCGGAAGGACAACTTGTGTTCTGACTGACACTATACCATCACCAGCATGAGAGAGAGAAAACATTAAAATCAACAAACATATTGCTCTCTTCTCAGCCCAACTCACAATTAATTCATTTACTCACACACAGTTAGAGTAATACAGTAGATCCATTAATCAAAGTTCTACAGTAACATTCTTGGCTGCGTTGGTCTTCCTAAAAATGCTGAGTATCACAAGACGATCCAGGATCAACACAGCTACATGATGATCCAGGATCAACACAGCTATATGAAGATTCAGGATCAACACAACATAAAGGCGATCCAGGATCAACACAACATAAAGATGATCCAGGATCAACACAGCTACATGATGATCCAGGATCAACACAACATAAAGATGATCCAGGATCAACACAGCTACATGATGATCCAGGATCAACACAACATAAAGGCGATCCAGGATCAACACAGCTACATGATGATCCAGGATCAACACAGCTATATGAAGATTCAGGATCAACACAACATAAAGATGATCCAGGATCAAGACAACATAAAGTTGATCCAGGATCAACACAACATAAAGTCTATCCAGGATCAACACAACATAAAGATGATCCAGGATCAACACAGCTACATGATGATCCAGGATCAACACAACATAAAGGCGATCCAGGATCAACACAGCTACATGATGATCCAGGATCAACACAGCTATATGAAGATTCAGGATCAACACAACATAAAGATGATCCAGGATCAAGACAACATAAAGTTGATCCAGGATCAACACAACATAAAGTCTATCCAGGATCAACACAGCTAAATAACATACTGTATATATTTTTGAATCTTCAGCAATGATCGATCAGGACATAGTCTGCGACAGTTTGGCCTGCTGTACAGTATACAGTAAACAGTAAGTAGGCCAGTGAGTGACGGTAATGTCAGGCATAAAGAACAGGATTCTTGTTTTGCTTTATATCATTATTTACTAGAGGGTTGGACCTGAAGAGATACACTACATTGACTAAAGTATGTGGATGCCTGCCACCCGTTTTTCCCGATTGTTTACACTCTAAAACTGGCCCATGAGGCACAATGACCCAAACTCATTTAGCAGAACCATACACCAAATCTGCAATACAAATTGCACATGTTTTGCTTTACACTCAGATTGCAATTCTATCACAAACATTTGGCAAAACACAACACACAATTCTCTACCTTTGGCACAACCTTCACGACCAAAATCTCTTGTGTGCAAATGAAAAGCAACACTCTTCAACAAGCTAAGCTCAATGTCCAATTGATCACTTTCACCCTGCACATGTACAAACACTAATTGCATAAATGTTCACTTTGTAATCAGACCTTTAGTATGGATAAAAAGGCCACAGGTGAGTACTCCATTGTTTGGAAGCAAACATGGCGGAGAGAGGTAAGAGTAGAGGTAGAGGTGTAGGAAGAGGTGGGGGTGGAGGTAGACCAAGAACAAGGAGAGTAATCTCTGATGAAATTTGGGTGACTGTGGTGGACCATTATGGTCACCTGTGGTTTGACCTTGAGAGGCTGGGAAGAGAGTGCAGCCCAATCTGAGCCGTTTCACCGTAGCCGGATGTTCCAAAATGAAAATAGGTATGTACTGCAGACATTGGACCTCTCTACTACTTTTACTACTTGACAGTAGAACAACATGAAGCACAGGAAAGACTGTAGATTCCAATACATACTGAAAGGAGAAACAAAGTAAATGTTTAATGTCTTACTGTATGAAATTGGGAGCTGTACTACTTTGTAACATGTTTATCTAGTATACTGTATTCCTGTAGTGTTTACTGTACTGTATGCTATTTTTTTAGTAGAACTGAAAGACGACCACCACATGTCTATTTACAGACAAACTGGAGGCTGGCATTGTGCAAATGGTAGTTGAAAATAATCCAATAAAACAGCGAGAAATCCAACAACAGATTATTGAAAACCCTGCCATCTTTCATAACATCACAGTGAGCTTATCTACCATAGCCCGCATCCTTTTAAGAAACACCATCTCCGGAAGAAAGGAATTCCCAATGAGTGAAGGATAAACAGTACGAATATGTGCAAGTAAGTAATGTAATATTATTACACTCTTGAAACAATAGAGATTCATTGATGTTGCCAGTGAACTTTACTATACAGTAATTACAGTATTTACACTCATTTCAGAGAATAATGGAGACAGACATAATGGTGCCAGAGGGGATGGCAGTGCTCCTAACCATAGTGTGGTCTACAGCTTATCATGAGGTACTCTACCTCAGGCGAGCATAACCTCAAGACTTTCTTACGTAATATTAGAGATGGCACACCAGCTGTTATTGACAAATAAACACAGATCACCACCCCCGTCTTTCCAGAGGTTGCCGTTCTGTTTTGTCAATGGAGGGAAAACCCAGCCAACTGTATATTATCCATGTCCTTGTTCGGTCACGACTCAGTGAAACATAGGATATTACAATGATTTAAAACTTCTTAGTGTTAGTGTAAGGGTTTTCCTGTGGTGAAGGAGAAGCGGACCAAAATGCAGCGTGGTGGTTATTCATGTTCTCTGGTGCAAACATGTTATTCATGTTCTCTGGTGCAAACACAGAGACAGGAACAATCACCCACAAACACACAGTGAAACCCAGGCTACCTAAGTATGATTCTCAATCAGATTGAGAACCATACTAGGCCGAAACATAGAAATACCCCAAAACATAGAAAAAAACATAGACTGCCCACCCAACTCACGCCCTGACCATACTAAATAAATACAAAACAAAGGAAATAAAGGTCAGAACGTGACAGTTAGGTCTATTTTCCTGAATTTCAGCCTGACTGACGTGCCCAAAGTAAACTGCCTGTTACTCAGGCCCAGAAGCCAGGATATGCATATAATTGGTAGCATTAGATAGAAAACAAGTTGACATTTGTAGAAATGTTAAAATAATGTATGAGACTATAACACAATTGATATGGTATGCTAGAATCCAAGGTCCCAGGCTCTTGTAATGGAAAGCTATGGGTCCTATGCAATTCTAGCTCCCAGATTGTAATTCATATAGCTTCGACTAGATGTCAACAGTCTTTGTTTCAGGCTTGTTTCTTCCAAAACAAGAGTTTTGTTACAGAGTCCCAGTGGAAAATCAGTCTGTCGGAGCACGGCGAAGAGGAGCACCTGCTAATTTTAATTTTCTATTGAACATACTTCTTTCCGTATGAAATATTATAGTTTATTTACATTTTAGGATAGCTGAGGATTACATAGAAATGTAGTTTAACTTTTTGAACCAAGCAGTAGCTATTTGGAATCGTTTGTCTGCATGTTGAACGAGTAGATTACTGAAATCTATGGCCCAACTACACTGACTCTTTGGTATATAAAGAAGGATTTTATCTAACAAAACGACCATTCATGTTGTAGCTGGGGCTCTTGGGATTGCAAACAGAGGATGATTTTCAAAAGTAAGTGTAACGGCATTCTTCGTTTATCAAAAGAGAGTCGGACCGAAATGCAGCGTAGTGGTTACTCATGACTTTAATAGAAAAAGTGACGCATGAAATAACGATACAAAATACAAAACAACAAACGGAACGAGAAACCTAATTACAGCCAATCTGGTGAAACTACACAGAGACAGGAACAATCACCCACGAAATACAAAGCGAAACCAGGCTACCTAAATACGGTTCCCAATCAGAGACAACGAGAATCACCTGACTCTGATTGAGAACCGCCTCAGGCAGCCAAGCCCATACAACACCCCTACTCAGCCGCAATCCCAATAATACAAATAACCCAATACGAAATACAACAACATAAACCCATGTCACACCCTGGCCTGACCAAATAATAAAGAAAACACAAAATACTAAGACCAAGGCGTGACAGTAAGTGATTTATTTAATCGCCATTTGTAATTTTATGAAACCTGTGCTGGTTGAAAAATATGTTGATGTGGGGCGCCATCCTCAAACAATCGCATGGTATGCTTTCGCTGTAAAGCCTATTGTAAATCGGACAGCGTAGTCAGATTAACAAGAATCTCAGCTTTTAAATGATATAAGATACTTGTATGTTCATAAATGTTTAATATTATGATTATTTATTTAAATTGCGCACCATTCAATTTCACTGGACGTTGTCGACAGGTCTCCCGCTAACGGGACAACTAGTCTTAAGAAGTTTATCCCATTGGTAGGATAGTCTGCTTCTCTGAGACCAGGCCCAAACCCCCCTTCATTCGCATGAAGAAAAGACGGAAATACAGGGGTCGGAGATCGGGGTTCCTTGTGAGAATTTATCGGCGAGTGGGTAACCCACCTCTACCATCCATTCTATTGGTCAACGTGCAATCACTGGAGAATAAACTGGATGATCTCCGTTCGAGACTATCCTACCAACAGGACATTTAAAAACTGTAAAATCTTATGTTTCAAGAGTCGTGGCTGAATGACAACACGTATAATATGTGATGTATCCGATCCTGTAAATATGAATACAATTGTTAAATTCTGATCCTAGCCACAGAAAAAGACAGCAACCGGTTAATTGACTACAGCTCAGCATTCAAAACAATAGTGCCCACAAGCTCATTACTAAGCTAAGGAGCCTGGGACTAAACACCTCCCTCTGCAACTGGATCCTGGACTACCTGACGAGCCACTCCGAGGTGGAAAGGGTAGGCAACATCACATCTTCCACGCTGATCCTCAACATGGGGGCACCGCAGGGGTGTGTGCTTCATCCCCTCCTGTACTCCCTGTTCACCCACGACTGCGTTGCCAAGCACGATTCCAACACCATCATCAAGTTTGCTGACAACACAAAAGTGGTAGGCCTGATCAGCAACGATGATGCCTATAGGGAGGAGGTCAGAGACCTGGCAGTGTGGTGCCAGAACAACAACCTCTCCCTCATTGTGAGCAAGACAAAGGAACTGATCGTGGACTACAGGAAAATGATTCACAATCGATGGGGCTGTAGTGGAGCGGGTCGAGAGTTTCAACTTCCTTGGTGTACACAGCTCCAACAAATGGTCATGGTCCACACACCTAGAAAATCATGAAGATGGCATGACAACAGCTTTTCCCCAAAACTGAAAAGAATTGGCGTGTGTCACCAGATTCTCAAAACGTTCTACAGCTGCACCATCGAGTACATCCTGACCGGTTGCATCACCGCCTGGTGTGGCAACTGCTCACCAGCCGACAGAGGACTAGTACATCAATGGGGCCAAGCTTCCTTCTATCCAGGACATATTTATTAGGCGGTGTAAGAGGCAGGCTAAACATTTTTTTGTCAAAGACTCTAGTCACCCAAGTCGTAGACTGTTCTCTATTCTACCGCACGGCAAGCGGTACCGGAGCGCTAGGTCAAAAAGGCACCTTAACAGCTTCTACCCCCTAGCCATAAGACTGCTGAACAATTAATCAAATGGTCACCCTGACTATTTACATTGATACCCCCCCTTGTTTTTACACTGCTGCTGCTTTACCCCTACCTACATGTACAAATTACCTCGACTAATCTGTATCCCCGCACATCGACTCTTTACCGATTCCCCCTGTATATAGCCTCGTTATTGTTATTTTATTGTGTTACTTTTAATATTGCTTTTTACTTTAGTTAATATAGTGAATATTTTCTTAACTCTATTTCTTGAACTGCATTGTCGGTTGAGGGCTTATATGTAATCATTTCACGTTAAGGTCTACTACACCTGTTGTATTCGGCGCATGTGACATATACAATTTGTTTTCATATGATTTGGATGCACGTCCCGTCCCACATGAACTCATATTCATGGAGAAGGCAGGATTCAATTTAGCGAAGACGAGGAGGAGAACATCATTGCTCAACGTGCCATTATTGAGTTACCTGGCCAGCACGGGGGTAATGGCACCAAATGTGCAGCTATGAGCCACAATGGGGTCCTCCACCTGCATGCCACCCTTGGACCATACAGCACTACCCATCTCCTTCATTTCCTGAACTCCTTACATGACAAGCTTTTTCAGACAGAGCAGAGATGGCCAAGTGATCCTGAGCAGCAAATGTATGTTCTAATTTGGGACAACGTGAGTTTCCAACTGGCTGCTCAGGTCCGCAAACTGGTTCCATGACCATCACAGGTTTACAATTCCCTGTCTCCCACCAGATTTCTCAACCCCATTGAGGAGTTGTTTTCAGCATGGCGGTGGGAGGTGTATGATCGCAAAACCCCATGAACCTATGGCTCTTCTCCAGTCAATTGAGGAGGCCTGTGGTGACATTCCAGCAGAGTTCTGTCAGGGGTAGGTGCATCATGCCAAAATATATTTCCCCGCTGTCTGGCAAAGGAGAATATCGCCTGTGATGTTGATGAAAATCTGTGGCCGAACCAAAACGACACACATGACTGATTTAGTTTTCGCAGTGGAGTATTTGTTTCTTGATGATTTTGATTTTACTGTATTTCGACAGTTTTTAAAAATGTATTCCCTACAATTCATCTAACATACAGTAGAGTAGTACAAATAGGTATATTTTTCGTCCTTTGCATATGAAAAATATATTTACTATATGTTTGCAGTTTTACTGTATGTGTGCTTGCTGTTTGACATGTATTGAATGATGTTGAAATATAAAACGTACATTTTTGCATTTGTGTTCCTTTCTTGTTTGAGTACAAAAACAATAAACAGTTTAACAACACAATCTTAGTCTTTACACTGAAATAGATTTTAATAGTAGTGTTTTGAATGTCATATTAATGTGATCTCGGTTGTCACTAAGTTGGATTAATTTGATGTGTGTGTGTGTGTGTCTCATTTGTATCCAGAGTTTAATTTTGAACAGAGAGTACATGATTTTGATTGGTGTGTTTCATTCAGCAAGATGTCTGTGGGGTTTAGGGAATTGGCTAACTGTTTTGTGTTTAGAGTGTTGAGGACATGAGACGTAGTTTCAGCAAAACGGGTGTTAAAAAATTGGGAAAAACTGTAATATGGATTTGGTCCCCCCTTTGCTGCTATAATAGCCCCCACTCTTCTGGGAAGGCTTTCCACAAGATGTTGGAACATTTCTGCAGGGACTTGCTTCCATTCAGCCACAAGAGCATTAGTGAGGTCAGGCACCTATGTTGGGCGAATAGACCTGGCTCGCAGTCGGCGTTCCAATTCATCCCAAAGGTGTTTGATGGGGTTGAGGTCAGGGCTCTGTGCAGGACAGTCATGTTCTTCCACACCGATCTGGACAAACCATTTCTGTATGGACCTCACTTAGTGCACGGGGGCAGTGACCAGCACAAAAACATCCTGTGGCGTTCTGCATTAGCATCGAATAGCCCCGGTGATATGCAACTTTTCAGGGAAGTTAGGAACAAATATACACAGGCAGTTAGAAAAGCTAAGGCAAGCTTTTTCAAACAGAAATTTGCTTCCTGTAGTACTAACTCAAAACAGTTCTGGGACACCTTAAAGTCCATGGAGAATAAGAGCACCTCCTCCCAGCTGCCCACTGCTATGAGGCTAGGAAACATTGTCACCACTGATAAATCCGCTATAATTGAGAATTTCAATAAGCATTTCTCTACGGCTGGCCATGCTTTCCACATCGCTACCCCTACCCTGGTCAACTGTCCGGAACCCTCCACAGCAACCCGTCAAAGCCCCCACCATTTCTCCTTTACCCAAATCCAGATAGCCGGTGTTCTAAAAGAGCTGCAAAATCTGGACCCCTACAAATCAGCCGGGCTAGACAATCTGGACCCTCTCTTTCTAAAATGATCTGCAGAGATTGTTGCAACCCCTATTACTAGCCTGATCAACCTCTCTTTCGTATCGTCTGAGATTCCCAAAGATTGGAAAGCTGCCGCGGTCATCCCCCTCTTCGATGGGGGTGAATCTCTAGACCCAAACTGCTACAGACCTATATGTATCCTACCCTGTCTTTCTAAGGTCTTTGAATGCCAAGTTAACAAACAGATTACTCACCATTTCGAATCCCACCATACCTTCTCCGCTATGCAATCTGGTTTCAGAGCTGGTCATGGTTGCACCTCAGCCACGCTCAAGGTTCTAAACAACATCATAACCACAGTAAGAGACATTACTGTGCAGCCGTATTCATCGACCTGGCCAAGGCTTTCGACTCTGTCAATCACAACATTCTTATTGGCAGACTCGACAGCCTTGGTTTCTCAAATGATTGCCTCGCCTGGTTTACCAACTACTTCTCTGATAGAGTTCAGTGTGTCAAATTGGAGGGTCTGTTGTCTGGACCTCTGCCAGTCTCTATGGGTGTGCCACAGGGTTCAATTCTCGGGCCGACTCTCTTTTCTGTATACATCAATGATGTTGCTCTTGCTGCTGGTGATTCTCTGATCCACCTCTACGCAGAAAACACCATTCTGTATACTCTTGGCCCCTCCTTGGACACTGTGTTAACTAACCTCCAGACTAGCTTCAATGCCATACAACTCTCCTTCCGTGGCCTCCAACGGCTCTTAAACGCAAGGAAAACTAAATGCATGCTTTTCAACCGATCACTGCCCGCACCTGCTCGCCCGTCCAGCATCACTACTCTGGACGGCTCTGACTTAGAATATGTGGACAACTACAAATACCTGGGTGCCTGGTTAGACTGTAAACTCTCCTTCCAGACTCACATTAAGCATCTCAAATCCAAAATTAAATCTAGAATCGGCTTCCTATATCGCAACAAAGCATCCTTCACTCATGCGGCCAAACATACCCTTGTAAAACTGACCATCCTACCGATCATCGACTTCGGTGATGTCATCTATAAAATAGCCACCAACACTCTACTCAACAAACTGGATGCATTCTATCACAGTGCCATCCATTTTGTCACCAAAGCCCCATACACTACCCACCATTGCGACCTGTACGCAATGGCCCTCGCTTCATACTCGTTGCCAAACCCACTGGCTACAGGTTATCTTCAAGTCTCTGCTAGGTAAAGCCCCGCCTTATCTCAGCTCACTGGTCACCATAGCAGCACCCACTCGTAGCACGCGCTCCAGCAGGTATATCTCACTGGTCACCCCCAAAGCCAATTCCTGCTTTGGTCATCTTTCCTTCCAGTTCTCTGCTGCCCATGACTGGAACGAATTGCAAAAATCTCTGAAGCTCACATTTCCCTCACTAGCTTTAACCACCAGCTGTCAGAGCATTTTACAGATCACTGCACCTGTACTTAGCCTATCTGTAAACAGCCCATGTATCTACCTACCTCATCCCCATACTGGTATTTACTTATTTATTTTGCTCCTTTGCACCCCAGTATCTCTACCTGCACATTCATCTTCTGGTGATCTACCATTCCAGTGTTTAATTGCTATATTGTAATTACTTTGCCACCATGGCCTATTTATTTCCTTAACTTACCTAATTTGCACTCACTGTATATAGACTTTTTGTTTTCTTTTGTTCTACTGTATTATTGACTGTATGTTTTGTTTATTCCATGTGTAACTCTGTGTTGTTGTATCTGTCGAATTGCTACGCTTTATCTTGGCCAGGTCGCAGTTGCAATGAGAACTTGTTCTCAACTAGCCTACCTGGTTAAATAAAGGTGAAATGAAAAACTATTTAAAAAATGTCATGCTGAAACAAGAAGGGCCTTCCCTAAACTGTTGCCACAAGGTTGGAAGCACAGAATTGTCTAGAATGTCATTCTGTGCAGTAAAATTAAGATTTCCCTTCACTGGAACTAAGGGTCCTAGTCCGAATCACAAAAAAACAGCCCCAGAACATGATTGCTCCTCCACTGAACTTTACAGTTGGCACTATGCATTGGGGCAGGTAGCTTTCTCCTGGCATCTGCCAAACCCAGATTTGTCCTTCGGACTGCCACAATGTGAAGTGTGAATCATCTTTCCAGAGAATGCATTTCCACTGCTCCAGAGTCCAATGATGGTGAGCTTTACACCACTCCAGCTGAAGCTTGGCATTGTGCATGGTGATCTTAGTCTTGTGTGGCTGCTCGACCGCTGGTGTTGCTTCCAGAGGCAGTTTGGAACTCGGTAGTGTTGCAACCGAAGAGAGATGATTTTTACGCATTACTCGCTTCAGCACCAAGCGGACCCGTTCTGTTAGCTTGTGTGGCCTACCACTTCGCAGCTGAGCCGTTGTTGCACCTAGACACTTACAGTTGACTCTTACAGTTGACCGGTGCAGCTCTAGGAGGGCAGACATTTGATGATCTGACTTGTTAGAAAGGTTCCATTTTGAAAGTCACTGATCTCTTCAGTAAGGCCTTTCTACTGCCAGTGTTTGTCTGTGGAGATTGAATGGCTGTTTGCTCAATTTTGTACACCTGTCAGCAACAGGTGTGGCTGAAATAGCCGAATCCACTTATTTGAAGGAGTGTCCACATAGTTTTGGCCATGTAGTGTAACTCTTCTTCAGGCAGCACAATGCCAAGCACCAGGCTGCCACCTCGCACGCCAGATTAATGGAAGCATACCGCTGCAAATGGATCACATGTGGCTCATATCCTTCTGCACAAGGAAAAGTACAAGTATTATAACTAATAATCAACAAATATTGGACATAGGACTAGTCACGTCTTCTAGAAAAGGGAGATAAAGGAAACATTTATATCATGGAGACACAAGGTTATCTACCTGTGTGTGTGTTTGCGTGTGTGTGAAATTGTTTTTAGTGCGATTTTTAACTGTTGTATAATTCATGCGTTCTGGGCTGTTCTGGGCTGTTCCGGACTCTACCTAGGCTTTAGGTTAATCACATGATACATGAGATTAATTACGGTGGCATTAGGAACCTGAGGAGCCAGCACCTGTCCCGTCAGAGCCATACATCAGCATTAAGAAATCAGCCCTCCGCGATCATTATTTATCAGGCCCGGTAAATGCCCCTAAGGCCCCCAAAGTGCTGCAGGAGCTGAGGCGAGAGAGACTATTGAAACGTGTGTTTAAAGGCCCCAAGCCTAATTTAATCGCAAGATTATGGGCTCCTGAAAGGGCCTCACAAAGTTTGTTTTTGTAATTATTCACAGATTAAATAGATTAGCTCGAGAGCAATATTACAGTCTGTTCAATGACCACAAAATTCAATGTAAAAATGGATTCAAGGACAACCAACTAAAATACAAAAGGACTTCTTTGGAACCATAATGATTTTCATGGTGGTGAATTAGGGGGTGAGGATTTACACTGGGATAGTCTTGTCAGAACATTGTGCATGACTTTATCTGTTAATGTGAGGTTGACATTTGAAACATGGACAGTCCAAAGCCAACAGAAAGCGACCCATACATCAAAACAATCCAGGCCTTTCATATTAAAGTCCAGCCAACAGAGAAATTGACTCATAAATCAAGATGTACAGTATAGCACTGTCCAATTCATTGCATGTGGCATGTGGCATGTTGCATACTGTATTTCAAGGCTAGCGGAGTGGGCACTGTTTCAGATATGCATTAGCCATGTTCGGGAAGGAACACAGCGCCACCCCTCAGGCACGGCCTGCATCTCAAATGGCACTCTATTACCTTACATAGTGCACTACTTTTGACAAGATACCTATGGGCCCTGGTAAAAAAAAGTATTGCACTATATAGGGAATAGGGTGCTATTTGATGTGTTCCGTGTGTTCTATGTTCCATGCATCCTTGAATTCTGTGCATTCCGTAGAAATGTCAGATAACTCCAGTTGGGATATTCTAGAACTCCACATTCCCAGTCAAAGCACATTCCTGGGACATGCTAAAATCCCCCTGGGGTCAGGGATTGGCTTGTGTCCAATCCAACTGATAGCTAGGCTTAACAAGAAGGACATTTTAATGAATGGCCTTTTTCTTGTGTCTTTGCAGGCTGAGTGGGAACATAACATTTGGGCTCTCTGACAGTAGGCATCAAAGGCAGGCAGGTAGACAGGCAGGCAGACAGGTAGACAGACAGGCAGACAGACTGGCAGACAGACTGGCAGATAGGCAGGCAGGCAGACAGGCAGGCAAACAGGCCCCTCATATCTCTCTCTCGTTCTCTCATTCTTTCTCAATTCAATTCAAGGGGCATTAATGCCATGGGAAACATATGTTAACATTGCAAAAGCAAGTGAAGTAGATAATATACAAAAGTGAAATAAACAATAAAAATGAACAGTAAACATTACACTCACAGAAGTTCCAAAAGAAAAAAGACATTACAAATGTCATATTATGTATATACAGTTAAAGTCAAAAGTTTACAAACCTGACTCAGTTACACCAGCTCTGTAAGGAGGAATTGGCCAAAATTCACCCAACGTATTGTGGGAAGCTTGTGGAAGGCTTACCAAAACATTTGACCTAAGTTAAACCATTTAAAGGCAATGTTACCAAATACTAAACTTCTGACCCAATGGGAATGTGATGAAATAATTAAAAGCGGAAATAAATCATTCTCATTATTTTCTTTTGGCAATAGGTCACAATTTCTGCTGCTGTGATTGCACACTGTGGTATTTCACCCAAGAGATTTTATCAAGATTGGATTTGTTCTCAAATTCTTTGTGTGTCTGTGTAATCTGAGGGAAATAGTTGTCTCTAATATGGTCATACATTTGGCAGAAGGTTAGGAAGGGTTGCTCAAATTCTAATTCATTTTGTGTGGCAGTGTGCACATAGCTTGTCATCTCTTGAGAGCACGATCGATAGCAAGGCCATGCGCACTGAGTCTGTACATAGTCAAAGCTTTCCTTCATTTTTGGTCAGTCACAGTGGTCAGATATTCTGCCACTGTGTACTCGCTGTTAAGGGCCAAATAGCAAATTCTTTCCAATGCGTCAAGTAATTATCTTTTTTGTTTTCTCATGATTTGGTTGGGTCTAATTGTGTTGCTGTCCTGGGGCTCTGTGGAGTCTGTTTGTGTTTGTGAGCCGAGTCCCCATACCAGCTGGCAGAGGGGACTCTTCTCCAGGTTCATCTCTCTCTAGGTGAGGGCTTTGTTAAGGAAGGTTTGAGAATCACTTCTTTTAAGTGGTTGTAGAATTTAACAGCTCTTTTCTGGATTTTTATAATTAGTGGGAATCGTCACAATTGTGTTCTTTATGCATCATTTGGTGTTTTAGATTATATTATACACAGGGTATGTTTTTGCAAACTTCTGCATGCAGAGCCTCAGTTTGGTGTTTGTTCCATTTAGTGAATTCTTTGTTGGTGACTGGACCCCTAACCTCACAACCATAAAGGGCAATGGGTTCTATAACTGATTCAAGTAATATCCCAATTGGGATGTCGAATTTGATGTTCCTTTTCATGGCCTAAAAGACCCTTCTTGCCTTGCCCCTCAGATCGTTCACAGCTTTTTGGAAGTTACCTGTGGTGCTGATGTTTAGGACCAGGTAGATGTAGTTTTTTTGTGTGCTCTAGGGCAACAGTCTCTCAGTGGAATTTGTATTTTTTGGTCCTGGCAACTGGACTTTTTTTGGAACACCATTAACTGTCAGGGCCCAAGTCTGACAGAATCTGTTCAGATGACATACAGGGCCTTCGGGAAAGTATTCAGACCCCTTTACTTTTTTCACATTTTGTTACGTTACAGCCTTATTCTAAAATGGATTAAATGAAGAAAATCTTCAGCAATCTACACACAATACTGTTGACAGTTGACAGTTTATTTCAGAGCAAAAACCAAACCATGAGGTCAAAGGAATTGTCCGTAGAGCTCCAAGACAGGATTGTGTTGAGGCACAGATCTGTGGTAGGGTACCATCATTCTTAAATGGAAGAAGTTTGGAACCACCAAGACTTCTTAGAGCTGGCCGACAGGCCAAACTGAGCAGTCAGGGGAGAAGAACTTTGATCAGGGAGGTGATCAAGAACCCGATGGTCACTCTGACAGAGCTCTAGAGTTCCTCTGCGGAGATGTGAGAACCTTCCAGAGAGACAACAATCTCTGCAGCACTCCACAAAACAGCATTTTATGGTAGAGTGGCCAGACGGAAGCCACTCCGCAGTAAAAGGCATATCACAGCCCGCTTGGAGTTTACCGTAAGGCACCTAAATACTCTAAGACCATGAGAAACAAGACTCTCTGGTCTGATGAAAACAAAATTGAAATCTTTGGCCTGAATGCCAAGTGTGACGTCTGGAGGAAACCTGGCACCATCCCTATAGCGAAGCATGGTGGTGGCAGCATCACGCTGTGGGGATGTTTTTCAGAGGCAGTGACTGGGAGACTAGTCTAGTAGGATTGAGGGAAAGATGAACGGAGCAAAGTACAGCAAGATCACTGATGAAAACCTGCTCCAGAGCACTCAGGACCTCAGACTGGACAGAAGGTTAACCTTCCAACAGGACAACGACCGTAACTACACAGCCAAAACATTGCATGAGTCGCTTTGGGACAAGGCTCTGAATGTCCTTGAGTGGCCCTACCAGAGCCAGGACTTGAACCTGATCAAACATCTCTAAAGAGACCTGAAAATAGCTGTGCAGCAATGCTCCCCATCCAACCTGACAGAGCTTGAGAGGATCTGCAGAGAAGAATGGAAGAAACTTCCCAAATACAGTTGTGCCAAGCTTGTAGGATCACACCCAAGAAGACTTGAGCCTGTTTTAGCTGCCGAAGGTGATTCAACAAAGTACTGAGTAAAGGGTCTGAATGTTTATGTAAAAAGATATCTCCACTTTTTTTTATATACATTTCCAAAAATGTCTGAAAACCTGTTTTTGCCTTATCATTATGGGATATTGTGTGTAGATTGATGTGTAGACATTTTTTGTCTATTTTATAATAAGGCTATAACCTAACAACATTTTGAAAAAGTCAATGGATCTGAATTCTTTCCGAAGGCACTGTAGGTGCTGCAGTAGGCCCTCCTTGGTTGGGGACAGAAGCACCAGATCATCTGCAAACGGTTAACATTTGACTTCAGAGTCTAGTAGGGTGAGGCCGGTGCTGCAGACTGTTCTAGTACTGACTAGTGTTCTACAGTTGCTCTCTCTCTCTCTCTCTCTCTCTCTCTCTCTCTCTCTCTCTCTCTCTCTCTCTCTCTCTCTCTCTCTCTCTCTCTCTCTCTAACCCTCCTGTCTCTCTCCACATCAACGCAAGCGGCACTGGGCTTAGCCGTATTTGTATTATTAATCCACACGCTGTCTGGAAGCTAGATCCCTCAAACAAGAAGAGGTATTGTGCTTGTTTTAATGGAGGGAAAGAAGGAGGAGGGAGTGTATGTGTGTGCGGGGGTACCAGTCACATTTCCCATCACGGTCCATCTTGGCAGAGGTGGGTAGCAATACCCCAGGGCATGATGGTCATCTTTCAACAGGATCCACTAATGAACTGTTTTTATTTGACAGCATGCAATTACCAACTTGGCGATGTCATAAAACTTCCCCTCGCTCTCTCCTTCTCCCTGTGACTCATTTTCTCCTCTCCCTCCCTTTTTCTCACCCTTCTAAATTATTTATCTCCAAATTATTCCATTTCTTATCTTATTTTACTTGCAACATCTGAGGTTGTACTCATTCTCTTTGCCAGTTTGTGCATCCACATTTGGAATCAAATTTTTGCACCTGACAGTATGGATGTTGTCAGATTGCCCATACTAACATTTTAACATAAGCAGTCTGAGAGCAGTCTGTGCCAGAGGAGGCTGGTGAGAGGAGCTATAGGAGGATGGGTTCATTGTAATGTCTGGAATGGTATAAATGGAATGGTACCAAACATCAAACACATGGAAACAACGTGTTTGACTCCGTTCTGATGACTCCCGAAAACCTGCACACAAACCTCCCGAAAACCTGCACACAAACCTCCCGAAAACCTGCACACAAACCTCCCGAAAACCTGCACACAAACCTCCCGAAAACCTGCACAAAAACCTCCCGAAAACCTGCACACAAACCTGCACACAAACACGCAAACACGCACGCAAGCACGCACACACACACACACACACACACACACACACACACACACACACACACACACACACACACACACACACACACACACACACACACACACACACACACACAAACACACACACACACACACACACACACACACACACACACACACACACACACACACACACACACACACACACACACACACACACACACACACACACACACACACACACACACACACACACACACACACACACACACACACACACACACACACACACACACACACACACACACACACACACACACACACACACACACACACACACACACACACACACACACACACACACACACACACAGAGAGGGAGAAAGCACTACCACACAGAAACAGAAAGCACTCTTTTTAAATATCCCTCTCCCTACCACAGTTTATTTTGATGATAGATTACCATGCTGTTTACAGGTAGACTAGATTATCATGATATTTACAAGTGGACGAGTTGATGCCTTTTTTTTCTCCACTCTGAGAGACTTCCAAGGAGTTCAAGGTCCATGGCCAAGCCCTGAGCCTCTCTTATCAGTATGCCGCGCAGCAGAGCAGACAAAACACTTTCATCACAATGCAAAGAATGAGCTCGGAGATGATACTTTGCAAATGTCTATTTTCCACAAGGAGGGTGAGATTGGGATCTCCCGCTGGCGGAGAGAGAATGGCCCTCTGTTTTTCAACTCTCTCTCTCTCTATGTATCTATCAATTCAATTCAATTCAAGGGCTTTATTGGCATGGGAAACATGTGTTAACACTGCCAAAGCAAGTGAGGTAGATAATATATAAAGTGAATATATAAAGTGAAATAAACAATAAAATCTCTCTCATTTTCTCTTCCGCCATCTCACTCTCTCTCGCTTTCTCTTTCTCTCACTCTCTCTAAGAACACAGATAATATTAGGATTATACTTGCTTGTGTCAATTATCATTTGTGGGGGTATTTCATTCCACAGGAACAATGAGTCATCTGGCTGACTTTGAGGTGATCAATGAGCTAGCAGACACATTTTGAGTTAAACAGTGAGTTAGCAGACACATTTTGAGTTGAACAGTGTATTAGCAGACACATTTTGAGTTGAACAGTGAGTTAGCAGACACATTTTGAGTTGAACAGTGAGTTAGCAGACACATTTTGAGTTGAACAGTGTATTAGCAGAATATCTGTCACGTCCTGATCTGCTTCACCTGTCCGTGTGATTGTCTACCCCCCCCTCCAGGTGTCGCTTATTTTCCCTTGTGTTTTTATCCCTGTGTTTCCTTTCTCTCTGTGCCAGTTCGTTTGGAAGGTTCAAGTCAACCAGCGTGTTTTTCCCGTGCTCCTGCTTTTCTCTTCTCTTTTACTAGTCCTCCCGGTTTTGACCTTTGCCTGTTTTTATGGACTCTATTCCCGCCTGCCTGGCCATTCTGCCTGCCCTGACATCGAGCCTGCCTGGCCATTCTGCCTTGTTGAGTGTGCCAGTATGCATATTCATGTATCTCATGTATGTCACAGTAAAGCTATTTCCAGGACATGGACGAAGTGCGGTTGGGTTCGTTTTTAATTCAATATTGCTACACTATCTTCTACAAAAACGGTTGACTTATTTAAACGGTGGGTTGTCTCTACAGAAAACTTGTACTTGGTTTTGACAGATACTGTGATATGCATACAGTATTTATTGTTAAAATGTATTCTCTTTTAACCCCTAAACCAAACTCATGCTGAGCTAAATTCCTTACTCTTCATCTGTCAAAATGTAGACTTGTCTGCCCACTTCTTCAAGGTTATATAGTTTTTAGGACAATGTACAGACAGCACACAGAGAGCTGGCCTGTGTTTTGCAAGCTAGCTCATTTGTGTGAGTGTACATTACCTGTACATAAAACTGCTGACTTGACCCCTGTGTCATAATTTACGACACAGTCTGTAAAGCCATGATAATGGGCACACCCTACCTAAAAGACCATGACTCAAAGAGGCCAACATATGCCATGCCACGTTGTCTGTCGAAGCATTCTAAATGGCACCATAGTCCCTATATAGTTCACTAATTTTGATAGGGCTCAAGCTAAAAGTAATGCACTATTTAGTGAAAAGGGTGCCATTTGGGACATATGCTGTGACTGGCATGAACACTCATTTCACTCCATCAAGCGGAAAGGAAAGGGAAGGAAAGAGAAGACCCCCACTGAAAAAACTAATGGGATTACCAGAGCACTCTTACATATGACCACTCCTGGACCCACATATGACCACTCCTGGACCCACATATGACCACTCCTGGACCCACATATGACCACTCCTGGACCCACATATGACCACTCCTGGACCCACATATGACCACTCCTGGACCCACATATGACCACTCCTGGACCCACATATGACCACTCATGGACCCACATTTTTTTCAGCTTAGTTAATTTGTATTTATTGTATGTATTTTATAAGCCCTATGCCAGGGCAGAGCCTTGTCCTGGCATTGGAAAACCATAGAAGGAGGCTGTGCCAAGCTGTACTCACAGTAATCAGGAACCCCCAGCCAGACAGTATTACGAACATTCCTGTGATAGCCTGTGTTGACAGTGAGGTCAGATTACGGTACATCTCTCCAACATTAACTACACACCTCTGCTTTGATCCCTGACAGCCCAGCCATCACTCCGGCTGGTGCCTGAGAGAATTCACTGGAGGTCCGACCGAACGGCACCGGGATCTAGAGTCCGGGGTCCAGATTCCAGGGTCAAGAGTCCAGGGTCAAGAGACCAGGTCAAGAGTCCAGGGTCAAGAGTCCAGGGTCAAGGGTCCAGGGTCAAGAGTCCATGACCAGAGTCCAGGTCCAGAGCCAAAATCTTCCTGAGATATTTCAGCAATATCTCGATTAATTCATATTGTTTTTGTGGCCACATCATTCCATGGCTGATACAGTGTATACTATGAAAATAGGCTTGTGGTGTAGCCTGTAACTTGGACGGTTGCCTTGCCAACACAAACTGACTCACTTCTTGGAATATTTCAATTTGCAACAATAAATCAGGACAGGGAGCAGCAGCCAGCCAATCTACCCAGGGTCTGAAACTCAAGCCGTCACATTGTGTGCGTGTTTGTGGCTGGTATGTGTGTGGCTGGTGTGCGTGTCGTGTGTGTTTGTGTTTGTGTGTGTGTAGCTGGTATGTTGTGTGTGTCTGTGTGCATGCTTGGATGCGCATGTGTGTATTGAGTTTAGAGGGCTCAGAGCGAGGTGTCTCTCTGGATCATATCTGTGCCACTTAATCATGTCTCCCAGCAGCTGAACAAATGGAGATAGATGTTGTTTCCACTTCTGCTCTTATCCCTGTGAGTGTCTTACACACAGGCATGACCAAGCCCAACACATGCGTGTCACAAGATAATCGAGCTGCTGCACATATAAACTACTTCACAAAACATTTGTTTTAAAGGATAGAGTGGAAGTGTGAGCTACCTCAAACAGAGGACAGGATAGCAATAGGAGAGACTGAGGCAGCACGGCGTACACAAGGCTTTTGTGACTTGTGTTCTGACAAGCCCACCCCAGCTAGCACTAACTACGTGGCTAACAAGCCCTCCCTGGCTAGCACGAGCTACGTGGCTAACAAGCTCTCCCCGGCTAGCACAAACTATGTGGCTAACAAGCCCTCCCCGGCTACCACAAACTACGTTTTTAACAAGCCCACCCTGGCTAGCACAATATATGTGGCTAACAAGCCCTCCCCGGCTAGCACAAACTACATTTTTAACAAGCCCTCCCTGGCTAGCACAATATACGTGGCTAACAAGCCCTCCCCAGCTAGCACAAACTACAAGGCTAACAAGCCCTCCCCAGCTACTACAAACTATGTGGCTAACAAGTCCTCCCCAGCTACTACAAACTACGTGGCTAACAAGCCCTCCCCAGCTACTATAAACTACGTGGCTAGCATGCCCTCCCCAGCTACTATAAACTACGTGGCTAACATGTCCTCCACAGCTAGCACAAACTACGTGGCTAACAAGCCCTCCCCAGCTACTATAAACTACGTGGCTAGCATGCCCTCCCCAGCTACTATAAACTACGTGGCTAACATGCCCTCCACAGCTAGCACAAACTACGTGGCTAACAAGCCCTCCCCGGCTACCACAAACTACGTGGCTAACAAGCCCTCCCCAGCTACTACAAACTATGTGGCTAACAAGTCCTCCCCAGCTACTACAAACTACGTGGCTAACAAGCCCTCAACCAGCTAGCACAAACTATGTGGCTAACAAGCCCTCCCAGGCTACCACAAACTACAAGGCTAACAAGCCCTCCCCAGCTAGCACAAACTACGTGGCTAACATGCCCTTCCCAGCTAGCACAAACTACGTGGCTAACAAACTCTCCCCGGCTACCACAAACTACAAGGCTAACAAGCCCTCCCCAGATAGCACAAACTACAAGGCTAACAAGCCCTCCCCAGCTAGCACAAACTACGTGGCTAACAAGCCCTCCCCAGCTAGCACAAACTACGTGGCTAACAAGCCCTCCCCAGCTAGCACAAACTACAAGGCTAATAAGCAATGCAGTGCAACTCACAGCATACTTTCACAATTTGACCAGTCCAGTTAGATTCAAACTTGGGTACATATGTGTATAAGTAGTTAATTAGGCCTTTATTATTATTAGCCATATATTAGTTCTTCATTATTTTCTCATTCAAACATTATATGTCATGTATAGCTTTATAGCTTAGCTATAATAAAGGCATATTAATAGTTAATAAAGAGCAGTGGCAGATAGCCTAGCGGTTAAGAGCGTTTGACCAGTAACCATAAGGACGCCGGTTCGAATCCCTGACCCGACTAAGTGAAAAATGATTAGTGGTTAATATATGTACATACAATTAAAGTGTTGTTCTTGATATTTACACTGGGATATTGGCTTTTATGTGATACTTAACATGACTGAATATTTCTGTCCGGATAACAGAATTTATAGGCTTAAAAAAACAATGATTTTCCGCAAAACATTCTCTGTGGTATGTCATTGTACTGTACATGTGGTTGTATTTTTTCGTTCACTATCAACATAATCATCTTCACATGCCATGTGGGGTGTGTAATGTTATGGTCCTTCTGTAGCTCAGTTGGTAGAGCATGGCGCTTGTAACGCCAGGGTAGTGTGTTCGATCCCCGGGACCACCCATGACTGTAAGTTGCTTTGGATAAAAGCGTCTGCTAAATGGCATATATTATTATTATTATTATTACATGTTGCTCCCTAACCACTGTCTTCAGCTACAAATCACAATCCAAATGATTACATCTCAGAGTTGAATGTACTACATGACCATAATACTAATCTAATGTTGTGATTGTAAGGATAATAAATAATAGGCTACACAGGTTATTTTGTTCAAATGGGTAAAAAAATGCACAAAAATGGAACTGGAATAAGTATCGTTCTATTGTTAGCTGCACTATAACCCTCTTATTAAACCACTGAGTGCCACCCACTGCTTGCACCATTACATCATACCCAGGGCTGGACCATTCGTGTGCCACTCTCACAGCTGACAGTTAAATCTCATTGGCTATTCTCAATTCAAAAAAACATTCAACCCTGATGAGAAGAGAAAAGGAGGCCGGAGCGAGACATCCCGCCAGAGATTTAGTGTCTGTGTGTGTGCTTGTGTGTGTGTACTTGTGTGTGTGTGTGTGTGTCTGTCTATTTCTATACATGTTTGCGAGAGAGCCTTAGCAACGGTTTATTTTTCGCACTTTTTCCCCCCAGCTCAGTTGAGGTCGATGCTTTGCCTTCTGCCTGATCTGCCGCCAGCGCTAGACCTCTTTAATGTGAAAGACACAAGGTTAGGGGATCCACTTACTAAACAGCAGCAGCCCCCACCATGTAATCAACTGAGCATGGCATTGCAATTTGACCTGGGTCAACTGGGCCCACACCTCCCCTTTAAGAAAGGAGGAGAAGGCCCTGGGCGAGTCCCAATTGGCACCCTATTCCCTATTTAGTGCACTACTTTTAACCAGATCACTATGGGCCCTGGTCAAAAGTAGTGCACTATGAAGGGAATAGGGTGTCATTTGGGACGTATCCCCTGTAATGAGAGAGGAAATGTTGAGTGACCTAACGCTAATACAGCAGCTCGTCCACATCAGTCGATGGGAATTTGCATGAGATGCTTTCTCTTTAGTGTGGTCTCTACTGATCTTATCATGGCTAACTCCAAATCCTATTTGTCTCCCAATTTCTTAGTAGTTGTTGTGTCCATTTTTTCTTGCCTGGGAGTACAATATAAAAGTGTGTTATAGTAGATTTATTTAGATTGTTACATAGAATTGTTTTAAAGGGATCATTTTGAATCTGTTTTCAGCTAGCTAATTGGGGTTAAATAATTTAACATGCAGAAACGAGGTCTTATCCAAATGGAGCTGATTGGGAATCAAGAATTAAATAAAGAGGCAAAGCATCACACCCACTTGGCAGACCTTAACTTTTCCACTTTTCTTTTTAAGCTTTGTGTCTTGGCAGCAACATGTATAAAAGTAGAATACAAGCCACCATGACCATACTCTGCCAGACCTCCTTGAAATACCAATTAAAGTGAATTTAGTCACATTCTCCTGTTCTTATTCCCCTCCTCCTCTGCCTCTAGTATGATACGTATATGTTCTTCTGGCCAAGTGCTTTGCAGCACAACACACTCTTTAGGAGCAAAGCGAGAGATTAATGTTACCATCTTGGAACCAGTTCTGAGTACATGTTCTTGGAAAATCTGAAACACACCAGCTATCAATAACAATGCTACATGTTGCCCAGTTATTACAGAGATAATTCTACATTGATTGGTTTGATCTCCACTCCCATTCTACAGCCCTGGCTAATGTAGCAAAAGTTCTGTAACTTTCCCAAAAGCTAGATATCTCCTCCACGGGATAGATCGAAGCTGATTCAGTTCACTTCAGCAACAATCTTGTATTTTTTTAAATGCTCTATCTAACCTGATCATAAGGTGTAAAGACATACAGTGCCTTGCGAAAGTATTCACCCCCCCTGGATTTTTTCAATTTTTTTGCCTTCCAACCTGGAATTAAAATTGATTTTGGGGGGGGTTTGTATCATTTGATTTACACAACATGCCTACCACTTTGAATATGCAAAATATGTTTTGTTGTGAAACAAACCAGAAATAAGACGAATAATCTGAAAACGAACTATTCACCCCCTCAAAGTCAATATTTTGTAGAGCCACCTTTTGCATAATTACAACTGCAAGTCTCTTGGGGTATGTCTTTATAAGCTTGGCACATCTCGTTACTTGGGATTTTTGCCCATTCTTCAAGGAAATATTGCTCCAGCTCCTTCAAGTTGGATGGGTTCCACTGGTGTACAGCAATCTTTAAGTCATACCACAGATTCTCAATTGGATTGAGGACTGGGCTTTGATTAGGCCATTCCAAGATGTTTAAATCTTTCCCCTTCAACCACTCAAGTGTTGCTTTAGCAGTATGCTTAGGGTCATTGTCCTGCTGGAAGGGGAACCTCTGTCCCAGTCTCAAATATCTGGAAGACTGAAACAGGTTTCCCTCAAGAATATTATTGTATGTAGCGCCAACCATCATTCCTTCAATTCTGACCAGTGTCCCAGTCTCTGCCGATAAAAAACATAACCATTTTTTATTTAAGAAATGGCTTTTTTCTGGCCACTCTTCTGTAAAGCCCAGCTCTGTGGAGTGTACGGCTTACAGTGGTCCTATGGACAGACACTCCAATCTTCACTGTGGAGCTTTGCAGCTCCTTCAGGGTTATCTTTGGTCTCTTTGTTGCCTCTCTGATTAATACCCTCCTTGCCTGGTCCGTAAGTTTTGGTGGGTGGCCCTCTCTTGGCAGGTTTGTTGTGGTGCCATATTCTTTCAATTTATTATTAATGGATTTAATGGTGCTCGTGGGATGTTCAAAGTTTCAGATATTTTCTTATAACCTGACCCTGATCTGTACATCTCCACAACTTTGTCCCTGACCTGTTTGGAGAGCTCCTTGGTCTTCATGGTGCCGCTTGCTTGGTGGTGCCCCTTGCTTCGTGGTGTCGAAGACTCTGGGGCCTTTCAGAACAGGTGTATACATACTGATATCATGTGACAGATCATGTGACACTTAGGTTGCCCACAGGGGGACTTTATTTAACAAATTATGTGACGTCTGAAGGTAATTGGTTGCACCAGTTCTTATTTAGGGGCTTCATAGCAAAGGGGGGGAATACATATGTACACACCACTTGTCTGTTTTTTATAATTATATATTTTTTTCACTTCACCAATTTGGACTATTTTGTGTATGTCCGTTACATGAAAACCAAATAAAAATCTATTTAAATTGCAGGTTATAATGAAACAAAGTAGTAAAAACGCCAAGGGGGTGAATACTTTTGCAAGGCACTGTAAACATGAGACCAGTATTTTTGTTTCATATAACGATACCTACTCACTACATACACTATAGAGAAACCCAGACAACTCTCTAAAATTAGGTGAAAATGTATTCAGTCTCATACTCTTCGTTCGTGTAGTTGTCTGTACGTTTTAGAGATCTGCTGAGGGGTAGGAAAATCTGCCCCAAAATAACTAAATACGGTAAGCAGGACACGAGGACAAGGCACTTGGTGAACAGCTAACTTGAGAACCCCCCAAAAACATCCCATGCCCTGATATTGTTCACAGTTTGGGAGTTGAAGACCCCAAGCTACTGCTTAGCCTCAATACGTCTCCCTTCATTTGTGTAAGAGAATACCCCTGGAACCATCCAGGACCTGCTCTCACTTTCATTTTCCTACAGAGTGTTGTTGCTGCATATTTTAGCTCTGCCCTGGGGCTGGAAGCCACTTTAAACGGTCTCCAAAGCCAGGGAAACCAGCATCCAACCAGCCCTGCAGCCCAGGGAGAGGAGATCTACAGATATACTGCACTATGAGTCTTGTAGTCATTAGGTACCCAATGACTGCACTGTCAATGGTCATGTTCAGTGTGTGTGTGTGTGTGTGTGTGTGTGTGTGTGTGTGTGTGTGTGTGTGTGTGTGTGTGTGTGTGTGTGTGTGTGTGTGTGTGTGTGTGTGTGTGTGTGTGTGTGTGTGTGTGTGTGTGTGTGTGTGTGTGTGTGTGCGTGCGTGCGTGTGTGCGTGCGTGCGTGTGTGTGTGTGTGCGTTTCCAGTGTTTTATCTCTCCACAAACCCAGCGGCATTTGCCACCTGTCCACAGCGACCCGGCCAGCAGTGAAGCTGGTATGTCAGCAGTCTGCCACTGCCACATCTCACAACATGACAATCCACAGTGACTTTTGTGACATAAGCGAAGCATAAACCCTAGAAGGGATTGTTGCTTTTGTCAACATACAGAGTAGTAGCAACCATAAATGCATTTTCATCACATTATAAATGGCTTGGAGCCATAGGATCCATTTTAAACAGTGACTTATTTTTTGTAAAAAAAAAAAACATTTCCAAAACTTCTTCAGGCACTAGATATAACTGAAATGTAGAACTCTAAAACAATAACTGCTGGTAAAAGTTTGCATTCTATTCTATCTAATTTTTGTTGAAAAATATTAAATATGCAAACAACGTTATAAATGACCTAGATTGTTTTATATTGTATTAACATAATTAAATGAAATAAAACATTGGGACTTGATCCGGCTCACCAAAAAAGCACATTTGAATTGTTTTGCGTTGATTTAGCTTAATCAGAAAATGTATCAAGAGATTTTGTATTGTTTTCAGATATTCTGACTTGTTTCAAGACTTTTTTAGGTTTAAGTTTTAAAAAAAGAAAAGGATCTGCCAGTGCATTAAGGGAATTTGTCTTGGTAATATGTCTTGTTAAGATCAAATAACTTGAAATGAGATTAATGATCTTACACCACTTGTGTAAAGCTTTTAAAAAATATGCTGTATATTTTATTTTTTAAGTAAGAAAAATGATCTGCTAGTGCACTAAGATTATTTACCTTGGTAAAAGGGCAAGTCAATGCATTCTAATGGTAAAATATATCTACAGTAGGTAAGATTTTAAAAAATGTTTTCATTGTTATCTTTCACAAGTTCTGAGATGTATTTCTTCACAATAAGGACCATATGAATTTGACTATTTCTCTGAACAGCTCTGTCCAGGATGTAATGATTGAGTTAGTATGTGAATTCATTAATCAATGTCAGTAAATAGAACTGCAGGGCAAACAGCTAAACCGAGGCACTGATGGGATAGAAACCATTACTGTGGTTTCACCTGCGATCAATACACTGTAAAACACAAGTGGATGGCTGCAAACACAATAGGAAAGCAGAGATGTGCAATACACACGTACAAAGGCACACACACACACACACACACACACACACACACACACACACACACACACACACACACACACACACACACACACACACACACACACACACACACACACACACACACACACACACACACACACACACACACACACACACACACACACACACACGAGAGGCATTGTAGTGAAGCCCCAAACAATTATACTTTAATTTGATTTATATTCTGATGAATGAAGGAACTAATGTAACAACGTGATCTGGTTCTGTCTGTGTTGTTTTGAATATTTTATTCGCAGCTACAAATACCCAGTAGTGGAAAAACGGTGAACCACTTCAAAGATTTCATGGACGGACGTCCGGCAGTACTTATTCTGACTTCTTGTGCAGATTCAAAGAACTAACATCAATCCATTAGATCAGACTAGATGACATCCATGTGTTTTCAGTGAATTACATTTTGTGGTAGCACAGTATTTTACACTACTGCTTCCAATAGGCAATTGTATGATAGTAAGGGTACTCAAATGTGCAACTACATGGCAACCCAGTACCAAATGGTGTAGTAGTCAAGCAGTGCTTGATTAAACAAGCAAATAATTTACATGTTAATAATGTGTAATTACAATTTTAGTATTCTGTCTGTAAATACCTAGTAATTATTTAATTAATTCATAATTTTTGCATTAAATAAAATAAAATACCGCAATATAAATTCACTCAACCAAATAAATAAAGTAACAGTATAATACTGTATTTCCAATAGATTTCCTTACAATATACTAAGACACATTTGCAGAAGTGCAGTATGTGTTCACGATGTGTCTTTGGGATATAATAAATGACAGCCCAGCAAGAGTTCAAACCATCTATAAAACTACTCTTACATGTATATGAGCACTTTCAGCTTCAGTTCTTCCTTGTACTATACACATTTTACATTTAATCTCAATATAACTTTGAATATAACATTTTTCTTTGAATATAACTGAAATAATTGTCTTTGAATTTAATGGTTTCTCATTTGCATGCAGCAGCAATTTTCCTACACAGTCATTCTTCCACTGGTGTACACAGTCAGGGACCCTGAACCCTCTCTCCTCCCTTCCGGATGACTTGTAAACGTTCAACTCCCCTCAGCCCTGGCTCTTCCACCTTAACCCTCTCCCTCCCTTCCTCCGTCAACTCCCCCTCAGCCCTGGACCAGCCCTCCATAGGCAGGCAACCTACATACAGTTGGATTCTCAACTTCCTCTTTATTTAACCCAAAAGCCCAGCTAGCGATGAACTCACAGGTACAGTATGACTATAGTAGGGTCGGGTTTCCAGGCCTCTTGAAGGAAGGAGAGCCTGGGGAACACCATAGAACAAAAGGGAGAGAGGAGAAATAGAGAGTGGCCAGGATGGTTGAGGAGTCAGGAGACTGAGGTTGGCTCGGTAGTACAGCGACCCTCTCTCTCCACTGCCTCTCACGGATGAAGACCATGTGATGATCCATCCGACATGCCTAAACTCCCCAGGCTTTAGAACTGAACCACAGACCTCTCAGAGTTAGATCAAGGAAGGGTAAACGCTACTCTCGAGAACAATGAGTGCTTCCCAAAAAAGAGGAAGAGAAGCTTGCAGTGAAAAGGTTTTGTAATGATTTTCCTCCTCTTCTTCCGAAGAGGAGAGGCGAAACGGATCAGAGGACCAATACGCGGCGTGGTAAGTGTCCATGGTTCTTTTTAATACGTTAAGGTACACATGAACAACTGACTACAAAAAACAATAAATGTGAAAACTCAAAACAGTCCTATCTGGTGCAATCACAGAGACAGGAACAGTCACCCACCAACACACAGTGAAACCCAGGCTACCTAAGTATGATTCTCAATCAGAGACAACTAATGACACCTGCCTCTGATTGAGAACCATACTAGGCCGAAACATAGAAATACCCAAATCATAGAAAAACAAACATAGACTGCCCACCCAACTCATGCCCTGACTATACTAACTAAATACAAAACACAGGAAATAAAGGTCAGAACGTGACAGGTTTTATGAGGTCAAAGTGAACCATTTATTATGTAGCTAGCTATGGTGTCTGTATTGGTTAGAAGGGGCTCTCAACAGATTAATTACAGTGTGATGTATTTAGAAGGGGCTCTCAACAGATTAATTATAGTGTGATGTATTTAGAAGGGGCTCTCAACAGATTAATTACAGTGTGATGTATTTAGAAGGGGCTCTCAACAGATTAATTACAGTGTGATGTATTTAGAAGGGGCTCTCAACAGATTAATTACACTGTGATGTATTTAGAAGGGGCTCTCCACAGGTTCATTACAGTGTGATGTATTTAGAAGGGGCTCTCAACAGAGTAATTACAGTGTGATGTATTTAGAAGGGGCTCTCAACAGATTAATTACAGTGTGATGTATTTAGAAGGGGCTCTCCACAGGTTCATTACAGTGTGATGTATTTAGAAGGGGCTTTCCACAGATTAATTACAGTGTGATGTATTTAGAAGGGGCTTTCAACATGTTCATTACAGTGTGATGTGTTTAGAAGGGGCTTTCCACATGTTCATTACAGTGTGATGTATTTAGAAGGGGCTTTCCACAGATTAATTACAGTGTGATGTATTTAGAAGGGGCTTTCCACATGTTCATTACAGTGTGATGTGTTTAGAAGGGGCTTTCCACAGGTTCATTACAGTGTGATATGTTTAGAAGGGGCTTTCCACATGTTCATTACAGTGTGATGTGTTTAGAAGGGGCTTTCCACAGGTTCATTACATTGTGATGTGCTGTCATATAAAATCAAATCTATACAGTAGACTATGAAATCCATCAAATTGTATTTGTCACATGCACCTAATACAGCAAGTGTAGGCTTTACCAAGAAATGCTTACTTTATGAGCCGTCCACCAACAATGCAGAGCTAAAAAGTAAGAACATTTGCAAATGTCAGTGTGAAGGTGTAAGTAGTAGTTGAGGCAACATGTACGTGTAGGTTGGAGTTACAGTGACTTGGCAATCAGCATAGATAATAAACAGACTAGCAGCAGCATATGTGGAGAGTGTGTGTGTGTGTGTGTGTGTGTGTGTGTGTGTGTGTGTGTGTGTGTGTGTGTGTGTGTGTGTGTGTGTGTGTGTGTGTGTGTGTGTGTGTGTGTGTGTGTGTGTGTGTGTGTGTGTGTGTGTGTGTGTGTGTGTGTGTGTGTGTGTGTGTGCGTGTGTGTGTGTGAGAGAGAGACAGAGATCAGTGTAAGAAAGACAGTTAAAAAAAGGGTCAATTAACGGCCCTCTTATATGACTTGCTATGACCTATTTCTACATCATGTGTCTAATCAGAATGCTGTGGAACACATCTGCGTTGCATCGTTAACGATAATGACATCATCTCATAACCTCTCCCAGTACCGACGGTAATGGAACTGTTTGGAGAACGCTAGCTAGTCATTATGCTGTATGCATAACATAGAAAACTCCAGCGCCAAACTCCAAAGGGTTACGCTGTAGAAGTATATTTGCTGCAGTTTCCTAAAACTTTGGATTTACTGTTTGCCAAACCAACCTATTTACACGAGTCCTTTTTGAGTCCGTGTAGCGAAACTCATTATCAACTTGTTAGTAGTTGTGGTACAGAGGAAATGTATGTTTTTTCTTTATGGAAAATCACTGTAAATCTGTCGTGTACAGGGATTAACTGTAATTCAAATCAACAGGAATGGACGGTGAATGCAATCTGCCCTAGAATCTCTCCTCTTGGTGTTTATGCTGCTTGGCCCCGATTCCGGCCCCGATTCCATACCCAATTCTGGCCCGAGTTAAGTACCTGTAACTGTAACTTAATTTCCTTCTTATGCGTATTCTGACCTTGCTATTCGCTCGCTATTCGTTCAGGTGTGGAGATCGAATAAGTTAAACTTTGGCGGAGGTGTGTCCACAGATAAGCCAAATTCTGACCCTGACTTAATTCTCTCAGAATTCCACCACCTTTATGTGCAAGGAAACCATTAATAAGGTCGAGCAAACAAGTGGAAAAAGCATCTACTTTCTTTTTTCAGATTGAAATAACAGCATTATCTATGCACTGTAATTTCTAAATGGATAAGAGCTTGGTAAATGAGTAATCTGATTGGAGAAGGGGATTGTAAATACACATAGCAATTGTTTTAGATAATTGTTCCTTATGATCCCTGAAGATGAATGTGAAACCAGTCACATCGAAGCAAACGGAAAATCAAATGAACATGACATGTATTGAGGCCCTATTTGAAGGCACCTTCTTCTGGTAAAAATAAATAAATCCTAATTCCCCAGGGCAGGGAAAGGGGACATTGCCCTGGGTAGGGTGTCGTCTTTTGAATGGTATGTTAAACTGGTGTCTTGAATCGCTGTGGTCATTAAAGAGCCCATGGCACCTTTCGTAAGAGTAGGGGTGTTAACCCTGGTGTACTGGTTAAATTCCCAATCTGGCTCACATACCATCATGGCAACCTAACCATTTCAAGCATCCAATTGGTTCATTCATCCCCCTCCTCTCCACTGTAACTATTCCCCAGGTCGTTGCTGTAAATGAGAGTGTGTTCTCAGTCAACTTACCTGGTAAAATAAGAGTTCAAATTCCACACTGAAGTAGGCTATAAATAGCTGTGCCGCTATTCTGGATGTTAATTCTGTGCTCTCATAATTTGCGTGGATAGAGTTTAGACACCCAAGCTTTAAGTTTCTGTAGGGCTGAACCTTCCAAGTTGATGTATGTGCTATTCGTGGGATTTTTTCTGTTTCATTTGACAATTGATATAATGTTAAATATTAGCCACGGTCCGGAGCCACTGTCATTAATACCCACATACATTTACAACTGTCACTTTAGTGTTTGCTTTTTTAAATTTGTAGCTTACATTTTGCATCATTCCATTCACTTGACCTTTCTTTCCTCTGTCACGTCCGTGTAAGGGTAAGTTGTTCCTGAGGGTCGCTACCATTAGTGGATCAAATTAGGTTCACGTTGTGCAATCATTTTGAACATGTGAATCCCTATGGAACTCAGACCACACGTAGCAGGTTAAACCTGGAGTCTGAAGCATGGATTAATATTATTTTTTAATGATATATTTTGTGCGTAAAGGCACTCCAAACCTGCGTTTTGATGCTTCTTACATACTTTCTTAACCATAACATTTGCCTAAATAATCTACAAGATCAGAGTATTTTTAAATCTACCAGTTGGTGCTGAAACAGAGTTGAAAGAACACAGATTACATATGTTCATTGATCCATATATTCTGAACACGTTCTCTCAATGTATTCTATTGAGTCTGTCGACAAAATTATAATTAAAGTTACAACGTATTTCAAGGGATGTCTTAAGATAAATGTACTGAAAACCCAATTGAACGGTTGAATGATATTTATTCAGAGAGCTTGAGATAGCCACACATGCAGAGCACGTTACCAGACTGAGAAAGGTAAGTCTGAATACCAAATACTGAGAAGTGTGCAGGAAAGGTGTGTGTAGGAAAGGTGAAAATTTCTACATCGGAATCGGCCCCCGATAATGGAGCCGTGTGGATCCACAGATGAAGTATAAGCACATATTAATTGTTTATCAGGGTGAGAGAAAGTGCTTTGATAAGGTCTAGCTAGCTCAGGCTTCCCCTGGTCTATGTATGCATCCCAAATGGCACACTATTCCCAATGTAGTGCACTACTCTTGACTAGAGACTTTTGGGCCTGGGTCAAAAGAAGTGCACTACTGTACATAAGGAAAAGTGTGTTATTTAGGACACACCCTTTAAATCCTCTCCTTTAAACCACTGGGATGTTTTAACCCAGAGGTAGGGTTGTAACAGATTATTAAACATGTTACTAATTGTAATCTGTTACGTCACCAGCAAACATATAGAGTATTAATAAGATTACAGATACTTTGAAAAACTAGATGATGACTTCTAGGATGTATTTTAAATTCAGAAAGGATGTGTTGTAAAAAGATATTTGACACCTTTCTGTTTTCTCAATGACATTACAATCAGCATTGAAGAAGAGGCGCAGGTTTATGTTTGTTTCCTGAGCTTGTCTGACCACAAGTCAGAGACCACCAGAGCAACACAAAAATGCATTTGATGGATTGCGGGAAAAAAGCAGGAATAGGTTTTTGTAGGCTACAGTCCAAACTATGTCTTCCAATGGTGCGACTGCTGTCGGCATCCAAAGATTATCCAACTAGAATAAACGCTTGGAGGTAAGGACGACAGCAGTGGTGTAGCCTACGGGCTATACATATATCACTTATTTTTTTTAAATCTACAGTACATAGCACATTGATGTGAATCACGCTGATGCTTTCTCATTTAGCTATTTGTGGTTGTTCTGGATGGCTGTTCACAAATGTACACTCACATTCTAAAGTTTGGGGTCACATAGAAATGCCCTTGTTTTTGAAAGAAAGGCACACTTTTTTGTCTACTAAAATAACACCAATTGATCAGAAATACAGTGTAGACATTGTTAATGTTGAAAATGACTTTTGTAGCTGGAAACAGATGATTTTTTATGGAATATCTACAGTACATAGGTGTACAGAGTGTAACGGCGTTCTTCGTTTGTTGAAAGAGAGTCGGACCGAAATGCAGCGTGGTTGTTACTCATGTTCTTTAATGAATGCATAGCGATACATGAAATAACTTATACAAATACAAAACAACAAACGGAATGTGAAACCTAATTACAGCCTATCTGGTGAACACTACACAGAGACAGGAACAATCACCCACGAAATACACAGTGAACCCCGGCTACCTAAATACGGTTCCCAATCAGAGACAACGAGAATCACCTGACTCTGATTGAGAACCGCCTCAGGCAGCCAAGCCTATGCAACACCCCTACTCAGCCGCAATCCCAATAACTACAAAAACCCCAATACAAAATACCCCAAAATAAACCCATGTCACACCCTGGTCTGACCAAATATATAACGAAACACAAAACACTATGACCAAGGCGTGACACAGAGGCCCATTATCAGCAACCATCACTCTTGTGTTCCAATGACATGTTGTGTTAGCTAATTCAAGTTTATAATTTTAAAAGGCTAATTGATCATTAGAAAACCTTTTTTCAAATTAGGTTAGCACAGCTGAAAACAGTTCTTCTGATTAAAGAAGCAATAAAACTAGACCAGTTGAGTAGCTGGAGCATCAGCATTTGTGGGTTTGATTACAGGCTCAAAATTGCCAGAAACAAATAACTTTCTTCAGAAACTCGTCAGTCTGTTCTTGTTCTGAGAAATGAAGGCTATTCCATGTGAGAAATTGCCAAGAAACTGAATATTTCGTACAACGCTGTGTACAACTCCCTTCACAGAACAGTGCAAACTGGCTCTAACCAGAATAGAAAGAAGAGTGGGAGGCCCCGGTGCACAACTGAGCAAGAGGACAAGTACATTAGAGTGTCTTGTTTGAGAAACCAACGCCTCACAATTCCTCAACTGGCAGCTTCATTAAATAGTATCCCCAAAACACCAGTCTCAACGCCAACAGTAAAGGGGTGACTCCGGGATGCTGACCTTCTAGGCAGAGTTGCAAAGAAAAAGCCATATCTCAGACTGGCCAATAAAAAGAAAAGATTAAGATGGGCAAAGAACACGGACAATTGGACAGAGGAACTCTGCCTAGAAGGTTAGTATCCCGGAGTCGCCTCTTCACTGTTGGCGTTGAGACTGGTGTTTTGAGGGTACTATTTAAAGAAGCTGCCAGTTTAGAACTTGTGACACTTCTGTTTTAGGTATTCAAATAAATAAATTGGAGTGACTGGAAATATGACAGACTTTGGTTTTAATGTAAAGATTTAACCTAATTGTATTATTATGTGTAGTAGAAAGCAATGGGTTAGAAGAGGCTTACATAACCAACCTATAAAGTCAAAAGTAACATCTTTCAAATGTTCTCCCTTAAAACTATCAACGTTTCCCATTACTGTTGGAAATGTGATCGAATCAACACAGTATTAGCCACTTTCAATGCAACATAACAAAAAAATAACAATAATAACTATGCAAGACTAATAACTATGCAAGAGATTCTGTGGTCGGCAGAATGCATCAGAGTAGGATTCTATTACATTGACAGCCATGGCTCAGGCCCGTACTCTACACAGACCGGTGCTCATTAACAAATCAGAGCTGCAATAACCTACATGCAACTTGACCATTGCCACATATGGATCTGTGCCATTCACTTTAAACTGGACTGTGTTTACAGCATGAGTCAGTAGATGTGCTTGTTTTGAGATCAAAGAGAGAGCTACATGTAGCGACGTGCAATTTTGTACATCTGTTCATAGCCTTTGCTAGTTAGTGAATTATTAGCCCAGTTAAAGATACTTTGTAGTCAGCAATGATGGGAGTGATTGCTTCCTACAAGAGCACAAAACATGTGCATTTCTACCCATCTTTGAAAAGTGAATCGGGTAAAGAGCTTTTTTTGTCTTAAAGGGGCAGTGTTGTATTTTGAGACAGGCTTGATTTAGCTAAGTAGCCAATAGGCAAAGAGTAACATGATTTGTCTGATTCTCTGTAATAATGTATGGGAATAATAATGCATTTTATTTGTAAAGTGGTTTCTTGCATCAAACAACACAACAACATTTTAAGTCACCTCCTTGCCTGAAGGACAAGTAGATAAACAGGTTATGGTCAAGCCCTGCATGTTCTTTGCATTAGTCTCATGGAATGTAGGCCTATATTGAAGGCCTATATCACACATGGACTGCTACTGTAGGCAGAATGATCGAACAGCTACTGTATCTCAGAAAGTATAACACCAACTGAAATGGACAGTATGATTTGTCAACAAATGTGTTATGTCATACTGTCCAAAACCAATAAACCAACTGGTCATAAACACCTTAAAGTAAAGAACTGGAATATGTATCAGCGTTCCATCCTACCGACTACGGCACAATGCCCAATCTGTCAAATAAAACATGTTTTCATGTGTCTGCAGGAACCCTAGACATTTAGGAAGGCTGTAGTGTAACCTGCATTGCACAGAACAAGTCATACCTTTGAGATCATTTATACAGGAAATACAATACAACAAATAGCACTCTGTCACTATTCTAAAACACCTTAGGAATGTGTGTGACTGGTATGTGTGGGAACATCAATGACAGTATCCCATACTGTACATCATGCATTTCAATGAACAAGCATTCAAAGGGAAGACTCTCGGTATGCTGTACATTATGTATATCAATGAACAAGCACTCAAAGAAAAGACTCTCGGTATGTTCTGCTCGAAAGTGAGAATTATTCATAGGAATCCCCCTTCTCTCCCCCCAGGAGGTAGGACATTAGAGTGTAACACTCGATACATCCCCTGCTCTTACTGTTCAGACACAAATATAGTGTTGCATCTGCGGATTGCAGGAAATTAACCCTGTTAGGTGTTATTGGATTGTGTGTTGGGTTGGTATGTGCTGTTATTGTCTGTGTAGATACATCCCACAGCATGAATGTGTGTGTGTGTGTGTGTGTGTGTGTATAACATGGGAACCTGTTGATAGCCTGCAACTTTTTACCATCCCTGATGACACTGCTGGGGCCTGATCTGTGGTTCCCTGTACCTCTGAATATTCTGCAAGGAACCACACTGGGAAAGGGAATTCAAAGAGTGTCAACAGTATTTTTATGTCACATATTTTTGGGAAATTGACCTATTCAATTATCATTGTAATTGTGCACACGTTGATGTCAGACATGCAACTACCCCAATTCTCTGTTGCTGATGACTGGGAGGAATGCAGGAGCATGACAAGTCTCTCTCTTTTTGACTGATGACTGATATATGGGCATGTACGTGTTAGGCCTATCTGGCTTACATGATTACGATGTTCATAATGCTTCTTGACAGTGTTATAAAGTGTATTTTCTAAGTCCATATAAAGTGACACAAGATGGTAATAATGCGTCTTGACAGAGTATTTTACAAGTTATTTAAAATATGATGAAAAACACATGACTGTAAAGAATTCATTACAACAACAAAGAATTTAAGAAACAAACTTTTCAAATGAATGGAAACTTCTTAGCAGGGATAAACCACATTTGTAAGTGTGTCATAACCAGCCAGAAAATAACTAAATATATGTCACAACAGGTGTAAATACATGTCATGACAGTGTTATGAACATATTATGAGAGGTTATGGCAAGTTATGTCAGCTGTTATGACATATTATGACATGATTGTGACCATGTCATACCATGTTATGACACTTGGTGTCAAGTGTTACCAAATTGCCATTATAAAGACAAAAAATAATTGTTCAAATTCAAAGCTTCAACATTGTGAATGGTAACAGTAAGGAAGACGGCATTGGAAAAGTGAACAGATTTAGACCAAAAGCAGTGCTGTTGTTATAGTGTCAAGGGATATCTGTGTTATAGATGCTGAGAGAAGTGACACTTTAAATGGTGTTCATGGCCCTGTTCATGGATTCAAGTTGTACAACTGTGCAGCTAAAGGTTGACAGACACATTGATTGGGAGAGTCTGTTTGCACAAACATATTACGATAACAATTTTGTGGCATCTCCACAACATTTGTACATCACTGTAATCCTTTTTGTACAGTTGTGCCAACTGCCTTGTACATCAGTTGTACAACTGTAGCATTTGCTGGACCTTGTAGTGATTTCTATGACAGTTTGTCAACATTCACTTCCTAGCAATAAACACATCTCTAGAAACATAGCATATTTCTTAAATGTGTGGGTCCTGGATTTTCATCTGATGCTTGACTGTTGGTCGAGTCATAAAATGTAGCTGCACAATAAAAAGCAACAGAGACAATACTAACATCACATGGCACAGTAAATCAAATCAACTCATCAAGCGGTATTGATTGATCTAAACTATATAACACACTCCAGTGCCCATCTGAACTTTTCTAAATAAATGTCAAAATTTTCTTAAGAAGTTGAGAGTGGTGTCATTGGGGGTGTTGTCTAACTCGCTGTGTGTCTGTCTGTATCACACTGAGGCAAAATAGGTGTTATGGGTGTTGTCTAAATCACTGTCTGTCTGTCCGTTAAGTATCACTGAGCCAGAAGAGATGTTATGGGCCTTATGATCTCTCTTGTCACGGATCATTTCTCATTAAATATGTGGGCGAGACAAAACAATGTCCTTGTGCTCATTCCGAAACATTAGCCAAGTGGATAACAAGCGATTAAAACCCCATTATTTCTAAGCACCCTAAACAGGCTTAAAGGGCTAGTTCACCCAAGATGCGCAAACAATCCTGATATCCCTCCTATGACTTGAATAGGATTTGTGCCACACATGCTGAAACATTAGCATGTGGAAACGGTGCCAGAAAAACTAACCAAAACATGGATTGCTGTCATACCCTTGTCTATGGGCTGCTTACAGGGTAAGAAAACCAATGTGTAATTCTACAATTTGGGTGAACTATCCCTTTAAGTGTTTGTTCTGCTATGTATTGTTTGGGGGACTCTGTATGTGAAGTATGCCACGTTATTAATCCCAGTAAAATGGAAAATTAAACAAGAAAATGCAATATAGCTACACGTCCTGGAAACTAATCTGCATTTCACAGCTGCTCTACCCTAAATGGCATCATTTTTTAACATTTTCTGGTGAAAAATAATATGATTCATATTTCTTCAATTGATGATTTCCATAGTTTATTTTTCCACATCCTTTCATGGCTTTGGAAACTATTTAAGACTATTTAGCTGTACTATTCAGGAGTATTCTGTACTCTAGCTAAATGCATGCATTATGTATGTTTCCCTTTACCTATGTAGCCATTCCTGGAGTGAGTGCAATAAAGAGACAGGCATGCATCCTTTCGTCAACATCGGGAGGTAAGCCAACAGTAGTAGGGTCATTCACTGGGGAGATACTGCAAGGGGCGTCTGTTTGCTTCCATTCATTCCAATAAAATGAAATAAATAATATCCATAAAAGCTGGTTCAGTATGGCAATAGTCCAGTTTGCATACAGATCTTAATTTGATCACTAATTTTCCAAAGCAGGAAATGCAAAGTTGTGGTGTATTTGAGTTTTTAAAAGGCTTTAAAGTTTGTAATTTCCACTTTGAAATGTCATAGTTGATTTTCCCTAACAAAAAAATTAGCAATCCCCACAAAAATGTTAATTAATTACAATCCACATAATAACTCACATTTCCTGTTGCTGCAGGATTATTTTCCTGCTGCCTCAAATTAAAATTCTACATCTGAATTTTTGAGGTGGTAAAAATGAAAAACGTTTTTATTGGCCTTAGCAGTGGGGCCCTGTAGACCTCCCAGAGAGCTGGTTGGTAACAAAGGACCATATTTATGAGGGCTTGAATAGCCAGGTAATACCATCATTTGGGACTGGATTGACAGTTCTTTACTAGCATAGAAAAGCGTATTTATTACCTGCAATATGAACCGTGAAATGCAACACCTGTAGAATAGGGAACAGTAAGTGACAGCCAGCCTCAATCATTTGTTACAACATCTGAGAGGTACTGTCATTAACCGATAAGTGGACCCCAAACATGGCCATGCCTTCTCTCACATACTCTACTATATATATATATATATATATATATATATATATATATATATATATATATATATATATATATATATATATATATATATATATATATATATATATATATATATATATATATATATATATATATATATAAGTGTAAAGAAGATATGGACCGATAAATATTTTAGTATGTTAGTAGCATTGCCTGACTCATTAAATGTTTAAGAATACAATGCTAAAGCACAAAAACGTTGTATTTGGTGCAGTGTTCCAAAGCTTTGATTGATGAGAACTGAAAATATGTTTATAAAAGGACAGGTTTATATTTGTTAAAGGTATAATTTGTGGGAAGGGGAGGGTATCAGGACTGAGTACTCTAATGTGCAATTTCCTCAGGTTAGTGTCTGTGGAGAGACTTCATGTATTAACAGTGGGTGTTTTTTATCACACACATAAAGACGTTATGTTCCCAGAATAACATGGAGTCAGGACCACAAAACGGACTGAAAAAAGCCTGGAGATAATGGTTTCAGAATGATTCATACACATAAAACATGATGTTTATAGAAAGTTTGTTTTGGGATAGACTCAACAGCTGTTTTGACTCTGATAGGAGCCTTAAACGAATTCAAGAAGTTCATCACTTCCAGTATTCCATTTTTTTCTAGTTGTGTTATCATATCAGCACTCAGATATTTCCCATTTCTCGTTACGGCAGGAAATATATCAACACTTTGGAGTAAATCAGTGACTTTCTCACATATATAACATTTGGTTTTATTCACCTTGATTTCAGTGTTCTGTTCAAACAGTTTAGGCAGCCAAGGCCATTCTAAATGTGCAAGCCAAACCTTTTGAGAAATATTTGACTGCGTGTTAGATATTTTTACAGTCTACCTATAATCATATCCACCAAGCATTTCAAAATGGCAACAGAATTGTGTTTTCAGAGTATCCAAGGATATCTTACTTTTAAGCACATTTATCTGTTACCTTTTTTTCTATCATTGAACGACATGGTACATATTGTATTACACAAGTTAAGATTGTTCATGGAATATATAATGATTGCTCAACACAATTCTGTTTACAAACCCGAGGGATGCAATTACATGTCACATCAGTAACTCAAATAATTTGTAACATGATAATTCAGAATCCTCAGAGGACAATATGCTCAGGGGAATGAGTCAAGAATAACATAACCTGTAGGAACAAGCTAATAAAAAAGACCTCATTACTGTACGTCCTATTTCCATGTTTCAGATAGCTGTTTTTAGTCATCTCCAATAAATTACTTCAATACATGATTAGTCTTCACGCTCATTGAAGGGAGAAATTGTGCCCAGACTGAGTTTCAAATGGTGAATGGAATATCACCATTTCCCACCATGATCATTGCATAAAACTGTGGACAGACTTCAGCTCAATCAGCTCAATGTCTAGTTTTGATTTATATTTGATTGCATTGTCAATTAATATCAATAACAACAAAAATACCATGTCATTGGATTTAAGTTAAAAGTTGGGTGAAAAAAATGCAAATATTCCCGAAATTCCCTTACATTGATGTCTTTTTGCTAATACAATCAGTTTCCCACGCTGATTCTATTTTTATGACGTGGAAACAACATTGATTGAACCAGTTTGTGCCCAGTGGGAAGTTACAAGCAACTCAAACTAGTTAAATTGTGTAAATAGTCTCCAATGGCCCTTTTCCTCCTCCCTCTTTAGTTGGTGATCAACAGTGGTATGTTCTATTCCTGAAACCGCCAGTCATCTCCCCTGTCGGTTTGATCAAAGGCACCTAGATGACTAGGCGACTAGTCACAAGGACTGTCAGCTCTGCTCATCATTACTGGAGCCTTTATGTGCTTCAGGCCTGTCTGGAGCCTGATGCTGACAGAGGCAAACACGTCAAGAGTTGTCTGGTGCCAAGCTCCTCCAGCTCCTCTCCGCACCAGGCCCAGTCTCGAGCCCAGCACTGGGCGTATCAGCTGCTCCTCTAGGAGGTATCAGGCCCTAGATATCTGGGTCTTGCTCTGTGCTTCAGACAGTGATAGCTGATGCTGTCTGTGATTGGTTGTCCAGACAAGTCACCTCCAGGCGGTCTGACCTCATACCCTACAATCACATTCCTGACTCTGTTTGTTCTGGCCAAGCAGAGTTTATTTCTGGCTTCTTTGTTGAGATAAGACAAACACAACAAAGTACAAAAGTTATTTAAAGAACAACAAATTTGGTTTTGGTTTCCGAGCAAGAGGAAGGATAATTTTGTTCCCATTTTCTTGTAGTCTTCTTTATACTTTCAGGCCATCTTGTTATTATACAATTATATTCTGTTCTATTGCTCTTTCGGGTAACTTAGATGCCTATTCATGATTCTCCAAGAAAAAGTAATGCTCTTACCCAGCGAATGGTTAGATTTGCTTGTGTATCTAAGCATTCCATGACCCAAAATGCTGTACAAGCTGCCTTTACCAGTGCTTGAGAGAGGCTTCATTCTATCTCCTATACGCTGATTTATAATCTGTACATTTTTGTCCACGTCAGTGCATATGCACACTGTAGACTGTGGTTAACTTAAAGCCCCCCGAACCCGTACAATTCAGGAAGCTCAGCATATTGTTTCAAAGCGCTCATAAAGAAACCTGGAAAATGACAACATGCTTTAGGGTGAGCTCAACTTAAGCCTATGGTGGAAGAAGTGTGTGGCATTGAAAAGGTCTCTACAAAATGGTTTCCCCTTTTTCCGCTGGTGGAGGGAAAAAAAGAATGAAAGAAACAAAACTCCTCTTAAAGTGAGAGCATACAGCAGCCACCAATGAAGCAGGAGAAAAGCTTATCCTATTTCATCAAAAGTTCAGCTGAATATTTATACATAATATTGACTGGAACCTTATCTATAATGTATATAGTAAATAAATATATATAATAACCTTGCTGGCTGGTTGGGGCCATGTTTTGTTTCCCCCCTGAGGGTTCTGGTGTTATGAACTGCATCCCAAATGGCACCCTATTCTCTATTGTAGTGCATTACCCATAGGGGTCTGGTCAAAATGAATGCACTATATAGGGTGCCAATGGAGCCGCAGTCATGGACTTCTTCCAGCACTGCTCAGGGTTCAATCCAGCCCTGCTCAGGGTTCATTCCTGTACACATACTTTGCAGATGTTGTCGCAGATGAGCGAAATGTTCTTACCTCCAACAGTGCAGAAATACCTAAAAATGCAAAAAAATACACAGACATTTAAAAAAATGTAAAAAAGTAATGAAGAAATATAGAAATATTACAACAAGCAATGTCAGAGTCTGGAATAGAAATATATACATGTATGTATAATGATTGTGTGTGTAGACATGAATAGTATATGAATAGAAAAGGTGTGTACTGTAGTACATAAATAGGATGAGCCTTGACTATAATACAGTACATACAGTTGAAGTCAGAAGTTTACATACACCTTAGCCAAATACATTTAAACTCAGTTTTTCACAATTCCTGACATTTAATCCAGGTAAAAATGATCTGTTTTAGGTAAATTAAGATCAACACTTTATTTCAAGATTGTGAAATGTCAGAATAATAGCAGACAGAATTATTTATTTCAGCTTGTATTTCTTTCATCACATTCCCAGTGGGTCAGAAGTTTACATACACTCAATTAGTATTTGTTGTCATTGCCTTTAAATTGTTTAACTTGGGTCAAACGTTTCGGGTAGCCTTCCACAAGCTTCCCACAATAAATTGGGGGAATTTTGGCCCATTCCTCCTGACAGAGCTAGTGTAACTGAATCAGGTTTGTAGGCCTCCTTGCTTACACATGCTTTTTCAGTTCTGCCCACAATTTTTCTATAGGATTGAGGTCAGTGCTTTGCGATGGCCACTCTAATACCTTCACTTTGTTATCCTTAAGCCATTTTGCCACAACTTTGGAAGTATGCTTGGGGTCGTTGTCCATTTGGAAGACCCATTTTCGACTAAGCTTTAACTTCCTGACTGATGTCTTGAAATGTTGCTTCAATATAGCAACAAAATGTTCAATCCTCATGATGCCATCTATTTTGTGAAGTGCACCAGTCCCTCCTCCAGCAAAGTGCCCCCACAACATGATGCTGCCACGCCCGTACTTCACAGTTGGGATGGTGTTCTTCGGCTTACAAGTGTCCCCATTTTTCCTCCTAACATAACGATGGTCATTATGGCCAAACAGTTCTATTTTTGTTTCATCAGACCAGATGCCCCCATGTGCAGTTGCAAACCGTAGTCTGGCTTTTTTATTGCGGTTTTGGAGCAGTGGCTTCTTCCTTGCTGAGCTGACTTTCAGGTTATGTCAATATAGGCCTTGTTTTACTGTGGATATAGATACTTTTGTACCTGTTTCCTACAGCATCTTCACAAGGTCCTTTGCTGTTGTTCTGGGATTGATTTGCACTTTTCGCACCAGAGTACAATCATCTCTAGGAGACAGAACGTGTCTCATTCATGAGCAGTATGACGGCTGCGTGGTCCCATGCTGTTTACACTATTGTTTGAACAGCTGAACACGGTACCATCAGGTGTTTGGAAATTGCCCCCAAGGATGAATCAAACTTGTGGAGGTCTACAATTCTGTCTGATTTCTTTTGATTTTCCCATGATGTCAAGCAAAGAGGAACTGAGCTTGAAGGTAGCCCTTTAAATACATCCACGAGTACACCTTCAACTGACTCAAATGATGTCAATTAGCCTATCAGAAGCTTCTAAAGCCATGACATCATTTTCTGGAATTTTCCATGCTGTTTAAAGGCACAGTCAACTTAGTGTATGTAAACTTCTGACCCACTGTAATTGTGATAGAGTTATTTATCAGTGAAATAATCTGTCTGTAAACAGTTGTTGGAAAAATTACTTGTGTCATGCACAAAGTAGATGTCCTAACTGACTTGCTAAAAATATAATTTGTTAACAAGAACTTTGTGGAGTGGTTGAAAAACGAGTTTTAATGACTCCACCCTAAGTGTATGTAAACTTCCGACTTCATCTGTACATATGAAGTTGGAAAACAGTATGTAAACATTTTTAAAGAGACCAGTGTTCAATGACTCAATGACATGGGGCACTAGCCTCTAGGGTGCAGGATCGAATACCTGGTGGTAGCCAGCTGGTAACAGTGACTAAAGTTCAAGGCAGGGTACTGGGTGAAAGCTGGCTAGTGGTGACTATTTGACAGTCCGGTGGCATGGAAATAGAAGATGTTTTTCAGTCTTTCTCAGCTTTGATGCACCTGTACTGTCTCCGCCTTCTAGATGATACTGGGGTGAACAGGCTGTGGCTCCGGTGGCTGAGGTCCTTGATGCCTTCATTTTACATTGACATTTTAGTAATTTATCAGACAGTCTTATCCAGAGAGACTTACAGTTAGTGCATTCATCTTAAGATAGCTAGGTGGGACAACCACATATCACAGTCATATTAAGTACATTTCCTCTCAATTAAGTAGCTATCAGCAAAGTCAGAGCTAGTAGGAGGTGTGACACTGGGTGCTGTAGATGTACTGGAGGGCAGGCAGTGTGCCCCCGGTGATGCGTTGGGCAGACCGCACCACCCTCTGGAGAGCCCTGCGAATGCTGACAGTGCAGTTGCCATACCAGGTGGTGATACAGCCCGACAGGATGCTCGCAATGGTCTATTTGTAGACGTTTGTAAGGGTTCTAGGTGCAAAGTCACATTTTTGCAGCCTTCTGAAGTTGGAAAGGAGTTGTTGCACGTTTTTAATCACACTGTCTGTGTGGATGGACCATTTCAGGTTGTCAGTGATGTGCACGCTGTAGACTGTCTAGACGTTGTTGGTAATCAAGCCTACCACTGTTGTGAACAGAGAGTACAGAAGGGGGCTGAGCATGCACCCTTGTGGGGCCCAAGTGTTGACGATCTACATAGCAGAGGTGTTGTTGCCTGCTATGTTTAAAGTTTGACCTATCTCAGAGGGCCTCACCTTTGTGAAGGTGCTTGGAGAGAGAAATATTCAATAGGTAGAAGAATGAAGAGCAGTCAGTGTACAGGAAACAGGAAACAGGCCCGTTCTATAGTCAATCAGGCATTGTCCTAGGGCTCAGGTCCTCTAAGAGAGAGAGAGAGAAAGAAAGAAAGAAAGAAAGAAAGAAAGAAAGAAAGAAAGAAAGAAAGAAAGAAAGAAAGAAAGAAAGAAAGAAAGAAAAAGAGAAAAAAGATAGAGAGAATTAGAGAGAGCATACTTAAATTCACACAAGACACCGGATAAGACAGGAGAAATACTCCAGACATAACAGACTGACCCTAGCCCCCCGACACATAAACTATTGCAGCATAAATACTGGAGGCTGAGACAGGAGGGATCGGGAGACAATGTGGCCCCGTCCAATGATACCATCGGACAAGGCCGAACAGGCAGGATATAACTCCACCCACTTTGCAAAGCACAGCCTCCACACCACTAGAGGGATATCTTCAACCACCAACCTACCATCCTGAGACCAGGCCGAGTATGCCAACCCGGACAGGAAGATCACGTCAGTGAATCAACCCACTCAAGTGACGCACCCCTCCTAAGGATGTCATGGAAAAGCACCAGTAAGCCAGTGACTCTGCCCCTGTAATAGGGTTTGAGGCAGAGAATCCCAGTGGAGAGAGGGGAACCGGCCAGGCAGAAACAGCAAGGACGGTTTGTTGCTCCAGTGCCTTTCCGTTCACCTTCACACTCCTGGGCCAGACTACACTCAATCATAGGATCTACTGAAGAGATTATTCTTCAATTAAGACTTAAAGGTTGAGACCGAGCCTGCGTCTCTCACATGGATAGGCAGACCATTCCATATAAATTGACCTCTATAGGAGAAAGCCCTGCCTCCAGCTGTTTGCTTAGAAATTCTAGGGACAATTAGAAGGCCTGCGTCTTTTGACCGTATCGTACGTGTAGGTATGTACTGCAGGACCAAATCAGAGAGACAGGTGGGAGCAAGTCCATGTAATGTTTTGTAGGTTAGCAGTAAAACCTTGAAATCAGCCCTTGCCTTAACAGGAAGCCAGCTAGCACTGGAGTAATATGATAAAAACATTTGTTTCTAGTCAAGATTCTAGCAGTCGTATTTAGCACTAACTGAAGTTTATTTAGTGCTTTTTCCAGGTATCCGGAAAGTATAGCATGGCAGTAGTCTAACCTAGATGTGACAAAAGCATGGACAATTTTTTTCTGCATCATTTTTTAACAGAAAATGTCTGATTTTTGCAAAGTTACATAGATGGAAAAAAGCTGTCCTTGAAACAGTCTTGATATGTTCGTTAAAAGAGAGATGGTCAAGAGTAACGCTGAGGTCCTAAACAGTTTTATTTGAGATGACTGTACAAACATCAAGATTAATTGTCAGATTCAACAGAAGATCTCTTTGTTTCTTAGAACTAGCATCTCTGTTTTGTCTGAGTTTAAAAGTATACAATTTTCCGCCATCCACTTCCTTATGTCTGAAACACAGGCTTTTTTCTTTTAATTTTTATATAAAAAAGTTCCCGTTTTAAACAAGATATTTTGTCACGAAAAGATGCTCGACTATGCATATAATTGACAGCTTTGGAAAGAAAACACGCTGACGTTTCCAAAACTGCAAAGACATTGTCTGTGAGTGCCACAGAACTCATGCTACAGGCGAAACCAAGATGAAATTTCAAACAGGAAGTGCCCCAGATTTTGAAGTCGCTGTGTTCCAATGTCTCCTTGTATGGCTGTGAATGGGCCAGGAATGAGCTGACACTTTCCGTCTTTTCCCCAAGGTGTCTGCAGCATTGTGACGTATTTGTAGGCATATCATTGGAAGATTGACCATTTTACACTACATCTACCAGGTGCTCGCTTGTTGTCCTCCGTCGCAATTATTGCGTAATCTCCAGCTGCATGTATTTTTCCATTTGCTTCTGAGGAGAAACCCAACTGCCACGAATGATTTATCATCGAATTGTAACGGCGTTCGTCTGTTGAAGAAAGAGAGTCGGACCGAAATGCAGCTTGTAAGTTACTCATGACTTTAATGAAAGAATCGCGGTACATGAAATAACTGAAACTAAATACAAAAACAACAGAACGGAACGTGAAACTAATTACAGCCTATCTGGTGACTACAACACAGAGACAGGAACAAACACCCACGAAATACAATGCGAAACTCAGGCTGCCTAAATACGGTTCCCAATCAGAGACAACGATAAGCACCTGACTCTAATTGAGAATCGCCTCAGGCAGCCAAGCCTATACCACACCCCTAATCAGCCGCGATCCCAAATAATACAAACCCCAATATGAAACACAACATATAAACCCATGTCACACCCTGGCCTACCCAAACATATAACAAAAACACAAAATACAATGACCAAGGCGTGACAGAACCCCCCCCCCCTAAGGTGCGGACTCCCGGACGCACCTCAAGAGCATAGGGAGGGTCCGGGTGGGCGTCTGTCCATGGTGGCGGTTCTGGCTCGGGACGTGGACCCCACTCCATTAATGTTCTAGTTCCTCCCCTTCGCGTCCTGGGATAATCCACCCTCTCCGCCGACCATGGCCTAATAGTCCTCACCCAGATCCCCACATAACTGAGGAGCAGCTCGGGACAGAGGGGCATCTCAGGACAGAGGGGCATCTCAGGACAGAGGGGCATCTCAGGACAGAAGGGCAGCTCGGGACAGAGGGGCAGCTCGGGACAGAAGCAGCCCGGGACTGAGGGGCAGCCCGGGACTGAGGGGAAGCCCGGTACTGAGGGGAAGCCCAGTACTGAGAGGAAGCCCAGTACTGAGAGGAAGCCCAGGCAGGTAGTAGGCTCCGGTAAATCCTGGCTGGCTGGCGGAACTGGAAGATTCAGGTTGACAAGCAGATCTGGAAGAGACTGGTTGTCTGGCAGATCTGGAAGAGACTGGTTGTCTGGCGGTGCTGGGCAGACTGGGAGCACTGGCGGCGCTGGGCAAACTGGGAACACTGGCGGCGCTGGGCAGACTGGGAGCACTGGCGGCGCTGGGCAGACTGGGAGCACTGGCGGCGCTGGGCAGACTGGGAGCACTGGCGGCGCTGGGCAGACTGGGAGCACTGGCGGCGCTGGGCAGACTGGGAGCACTGGCGGCGCTGGGCAGACTGGAGACTCCGGCAGCGCAGGAGAGGAGAAAGGCTCTGGCTGTGCTAAACAGGCGGGAGACTCCGACAGCGCAGGAGAGGAGAAAAGCGCTGGCTCTGCTGAACAGGCGAGGCGCACTGGAGGCCTGGTGCGTGGTGCTGGAACTGGTGGTACTGGATCGAGGACACGCACAGGAAGCCTGGTGCGGGGAGCTGCTACCGGAGGACTGGTGTGTAGAGGTGGCTCTGGTTAGACCGGACCGTGCAGGCGCACTGGAGCTCTTGAGCACCGAGCCTGCCCAAGCTTACCTGGCTCGATGCCCACTCTAGCCCGGCCAATAGGAAGAGCTGGTATGTGCCGCACCGGGCTATGCTCCTGCACTGAAAACACCGTGCGCTCCATAGCATAACACGATGCTTGCCCGGTCTCTCTAGCCCAACGGTGAGCACAGGGAGTTTGCGCAGGTCTCCTACCTGGCATAACTATTCTCCCTTCTAGCCTCCCCCCAATAATTTTTTTGGGCTGCTTTTCAGGTTTCCTTGCCAACCGTGTTCCCTCGTATCGTCGGCTCCTATCTCCGGCTGCCTCTGCTCTCCTTAGTGCCTCCACCGGTTCCCATGGGAGGCGATCTCTTCCGGCAAATATCTCCTCCCAAGTGTAACAACCTTTACCATCCAACACGTCTTCCCATGTCCATTCTCAGAATAATTCGTCCTCCTTTTTCTGCTGCAGCTGTCTACGTTGTTGCCAGTTTACACGCTGCTCGGTCCGTGAGAGGTGGGTGTTTCTGTAACGGCGTTCGTCTGTTGAAGAAAGAGAGTCGGACTGAAATGCAGCGTGTAGGTTACTCATGACTTTAATGAAAGAATCGCGGTACATGAAATAACTGAAACTAAATGCAAAAACAACAGAATGGAACGTGAAACTAATTGCAGCCTATCTGGTGAGTACAACACAGAGACAGGAACAAACACCCACGAAATACAAAGCGAAACTCAGGCTGCCTAAATACGGTTCCCAATCAGAGACAACGATAAGCACCTGACTCTAATTGAGAATCGCCTCAGGCAGCCAAGCCTATACCACACCCCTAATCAGCCGCGATCCCAAATAATACAAACCCCAATATGAAACACAACATATAAACCCATGTCACACCCTGGCCTACCCAAACATATAACAAAAACACAAAAAACAATGACCAAGGCGTGACACGAATAGATATGTGAAAAACACCTTGAGGATTGATTCTAAACAACGTTTGCCATGTTTCTGTCGATATTATGGAGTTAATTTGGAAAAAAATTTGGCGTTGTAATGACTGAATTTTTTTTTTTCTAAGCCAAACGTGATGAACAAAACGGAGCGATTTCTCCTACACAAATAATATTTTTGGAAAATTTTTACATTTGCTATCTAACTGAGAGTCTCCTCATTGAAAACATCCAAAGTTCTTCAAAGGTGAATTATTTTATTTAAATGCTTTTCTTGTTTTTGTGAAAATGTAGCTACCTATCAATACTCTTACACAAATGCTTGTGTAGCTATGGTTGAAAAGCATATTTTGAAAATCTGAGATGACAGTGTTGTTAACAAAAGGCTAAGCTCTTTCATTTCATTTGCGATTTTCATGAATAGTTAACGTTGCGTTATGCTAATGAGCTTGAGGCTATGATTACGCTCCCGGATATGGGATTGCTCGATGCAAGAAGTCGTACACTCCACAGTGCTGGGCATTACGGAAGAGTCGACAGAAAAAAATACGCAAACATGTTTGGTGTTCGCCAAAAGGCATTTGGGAGACTCCCCAAACATATGGAAGAAGGTACTCTGGTCAGATGAGACTAAAATTAGTGTTTTCCTTGAAGGCCAAAAAGTTATGTCTGGCGCAAACCCAATACCTTCCATCACCCCGGGAACACCATCCCCACAGTGAAGCATGGTGGTGGCAGCAGCATGATCCTGTGGGGATGTTATTCATTGGCAGAGACTGAGAAACTGGTCAGAATTGAAGGAATGATGAATGGCGCTAAATACAGGGAAATTCTGGAGGGAAAACGGTTTCACTCTTCCAAAGATTTGAGACTGGGACGGAGGTTCACCTTCCAGCAGGACAATGACCCTAAGCATAAGGTTAAAGCAACACTTGAGTGGTTTAAGGGGAAACATTTAAATGTCCTGGAATGGCCTAGTCAAAGCCCAGTCCTCAATCCAATCGAGAATCTGTAGTATGACTTAAAGATTGCTTAACAGCAGCGGAACCCATCCAACTTGAAGGAGCTGGAGCAGTTTTGCCTTGAAGAATGGGCAAAAATCCCAGTGGCTAGATGTGCCAAGCTTACTAGTCCCTGGTTCGAATCCAGGCTCCATCACATCTGGCCGTGATTTGGAGTCCCATAGGGCGGCGCACAATTGACCCAGCGTCATCTGGGTTTGGCCGGGGTAGGTCGCCACTGTAAATAAGAATTTGTCCTGAACTGACTTGCCTAGTTAAATAAAAGATAAAAAGTCTAGAGACATACCCCAATAGACATGCAGCTGTTATTGCTGCAAAAGGTGGCTCTACAAAGTATTGACTTTGGGGGTGGGAATAGTTATGCACGCTCAAGTTTTCTGTTTTTTGACTTATTTCTTGTTTGTTTCACAATAAAAATATTTGGATCTTCAAACTTGGCATGTTGTGTAAATCAAATGATTACAAACCCCACAAAAATCTATTTTATTTCCAGCTTGTAAGGCAAAAAAATAGGAAAAATGCCAAGGGGGGGTGAATACTTTTGCAAGCCACTGTATAGTCCACTACTTTTGTCCATATCCCTGTGGAGCCATGGTCAAAATGAATACACTATAAAGGGAAGAGAGTGCCATTTGGAATGCATTCCTTGTGCCCTGCTTCCCAGGGACAGAAAAGACTTCAGAGGGCAGAGAAGGCCGGCAACGCGAGATGAGCAAGACGTGCCTCTTAAGATTTACAATGTGCAGCCTTTTTGTTTCCCCGACTAGACGGGAGGTGGTTCAGCCCTCTCTGACTTTTAGGAATCTTGTGGGACTAATTAATTAGTTGTCTGTGTGTTTTAAAACTGATAGAGGGAGAAGGGAGAAGGTGTGTGGTGTTGAAACAGAGGGAAGGCGTTAAAAGGAAAACCTTCGGTGCCTGAGAGGTCACGGCCTGTGCAACAGTATGCACACTAGTCATCTCTGTCACATGATCCTTCCTATATTTTCACATAAAAAGAGAGAGAAAAAAAGAGAGAGAAAAGGAAGACTGAAGAAAATCAGTGGATCCTGTACAGCAGATAAAACATTTGTACAATAAGGGGAGAGAGACACTGAAATAGGCTCATGAGAAAAGCTTCTGCCTTCACTTACTGACTTCCATCTGTTTGCCTCAAAGCAACACACCACAACACAACACAAGGCAAAGAGAATTATTGATAAAGAACAACAGATCTTAGTTGAAGCCATGTGAAGTCAGAACAACTAGACCCATCCATCCCCGCACAGTGTTTCTCCTTTCCCACTGACCACTCAATAGTCATTAGCGACACAACATTACAAAGGAATGGAATCGCTACCAGACCTGCAGTTAGGGGCGATTTTTATGAAACATTACTTATCCGGGGGGGGCAATTTTAAGTGTGATTAAACATAGTTAGCTAATTACAGTAACAGCATGAATTATGATTCCAATAATACTCTGTGATTTATCTGGAATTTTGATTGTTTGGGGGTGAAAGAGAAAAATTATATTAGCATATGCAAAACGTATTAATGTATGGTTAATGAACCTTTCCCCAAGTAGCGTCAGCCAGCCTCAATGTTAATGTTGCATGGCGTTCAGAGGAAAAATGTAATACTAACGCTATAATTAACATTGCAATTAAAGATGAGCTCAACACCTAGGAGCAACACCACAGGGGCTCATGGTAAGCAGGGGTACGACCAAGGCTCCAAGGTTGAGCTGCACTAGAGTGGGAGGCGACCAAACTATCCATAATAAAATACATATGTAATGAAGAGTGTAGTCAGGCACAAGTATGTATATACCTAAGAGACAGGGTTGAAGAAAAACAACAATTGTGACCTGAGGTGAAAATACAGGTGAAAATATAGGTGAAAGTAAGGTGAAATCATCAGGAAAAGCCTAGTGGTTAGAGTGTTGGACTTGTAACCAAAGGGTCCCCGAGCTGACAAGGTCAAATCTGTCGCTCTGCCCCTGAACAAGGCAGTTAACCCACTGTTCCTAGGCCGTCATTGAAAGTAAGAACTTGTTCTTAACTGACTTGCCTACTTCAATAAAGGTTTCAATTAAATTTAACTTGAAGTTGAGAATGTTTTATTCCTCTGTTGCTAGTCAGAAGTGTTGTTTTTGGACACCCTGATATAATGATGATGACTGTGTTGGTGTTTGGATGCTATAGACTGTTGTTTCCCCAATCTGGTCCTCGAGTTCGTCCAACTGTACATATTTAACCCTACATACAGTATTTAACCTCAATAGTATATATTTAACTCTACGTACAGTATTAAACCTCAACAGTACATGTTTAACCATATAAACAGTATTTAACCCCAACAGTACATATCTAACCCTACATATTTAATGTCAACAGTACATATTATATAATAATTATATAATAATATATATAATAATATATAATAATAATATATGATAATATAATAATATATAATATAATAATATATAATAATATAATATATAATATAATATAATAATAATAATAATATATAATATAATAATAATAATATATAATATAATAATAATATAATAATATAATATAATAATAATATATATAATATATATATTATTATATTATATTATATATATTATTATTATTATATTATATATTATTATTATATTATATATTATTATTATTATATTATATTATATATTTATTATATTATATATTATTATATTATCATATATTATTATTATATATTATTATATATATTATTATTATTATATTATTATTATATTATTATTATTATTATTATATTTATATATTATTATTATTATATTATTATTATATTATTATTATTATTATCATATATTATTACATATTCAACTCTACATACAGTGTTTAACCTCAACAGTACATATTCAACCTCCTACATACAGTGTTTAACCTCAACAGTACATATTTAACCCTACATATTTAACCACAACAGTACATTTTTAAACTTACATATTTAACCTCAACAGTGCATATTTAACCCTACATATTTAACCCCAACAGTGCATATTTAACCCTACATATTTAACCCCAACAGTGCATATTTAACCCTACATATTTAACCCCAACAGTGCATATTTAACCCTACATATTTAACCCCAACAGTGCATATTTTACCCTACATATTTAACCCCAACAGGGCATATTTAACCCTACATACAATATTTAACCCAAGTCTTTTACAATTTTTGGGGCCTTTTTCTGAAGCCGTATGTAGATCCTGAATGTCAGGAAGCTTGGCCCCAGCGCTTTCAAAACATGAGGCACTTCCGGATTGGATTTTTCTCAGGCTTTCGCCTGCAACATCAGTTCTGTTATACTAACAGAAATTACAGAAACTGTAGAGTGTTTTCTATCAAGCTGTCAATTATATGCATATTCTAGCATCTTGTCCTGACAAAATACTCCGTATACTACGGGAACATTTTTTTCCCAAAAATGAAAACACTGCCCCCTAGGCACAACAGGTTTTTTAATGTATCCAAATAATGTATCCAAATAATGTATTGTAATAACATTGTGCAGATTCCTGCAAGACATTGTATAATTTCACACACTACCCTGGGTACAGAGAGCGAGAAAAGCGCAAGACAGGCAGACAGGCAGGGAAATAGACAGGTTCTTGGAGCTATGTTGAAAGAGCAGGCCCAGGGAGGAGGAAGACAGAGTGAATCAAAACAGCAAACCTTCTTGTTTAATTTTTACTTGTTTTCACCTATACACTTTCCACACTTTTATTACGCTCGGGTCCAGTGGACCCGAACACCACATATGTAATATAAATGTGTAGGAGGGTGCACAGTGTGCACTCAATGAAAATGTGTTATTTCACATGTTCACAGAAAATGAGCCAAGGCAAATGAGTCTCTGGTTGAAAAAATTATTAATTGTATAAATTTTATTTTAGTTAACATTGAAAATGGGTCCCACAGACCAGAACTCCACACAAGTGTTAAACAGCATGATCATTACACAGGTGTATCTGGTGCTGGGAACAATAAAATGCCACTTTCATATGCGCAGCCATGCAATTGGCATGCTGACTGCATGAATGTCCACCAGAGCTGTTAACAGAGAATTTAATTCATTGTTAATTTCTCCATCATAAGCCGCCTCCAACTTCATTTGAGAGTATTTGACAGTATGTTCAACCGGCCACACAGCCGTAGACCAATTGTATGGTGTTGTGTGGGTGAGAGGTTTGCTGACATAAGCTACAGACAACAAACTATAATTGCATTTTATTGATGGCAATTTGAATGCACAGAGATACCGTGATGAGATCCTGAGGCCCATTATCGTGCCATTCATCCGCCACCATCACCTCATGTTTCAGAATGATAATGCACAGCCCCATGTCTCAATGATCTGCACACAATTCCTGGAAGCTGAAAATGTTCTAGTTCCTCCATGGCCTGCATACTCACCAAACCTGTCGTGTCACCCATTGAGCATGTTTGGGATGCTCTGGGTCGACAAGTTCCAGTTCCCGCCAATATCCAGAAACTTCGCACAGCCATTGAAGAGGATTGGGACAACATTCCACAGGCCACAATCAACAGCCTGATCAACTCTATGCGAAGGAAAATGGTGGACATACCAGAAACTGACTGGCTTTCTGATCCACACCCCTACCTATTTTTTAAAGGTATCTGTGACCAAAATATGCATATCTGTATTCCCAGTCATGTGAAATCCATAGATCAGGGTCTAATGAATTTATTTCAATTGACTGATTTCCTTATATGAAATGTAACTCAGTAAAATCTTTGAAATGGTTGCATTTTGCATTTATATTTTTGTTCAGTAGTTCTTGACTTAATTTCTCTCCTGAATTATTAAATTTCTCTCTAGAGAAACAGTGGGTTGGGGTCACAAAAAAAACGGAACTAAATGGAATTCAAGTAATTGACGTCAGTCAATCAGTTGTTTAGTAACTGAAGAAAATAAATATGAAAGTGTGGTTATTCGCTCAGCACTAATTACAATACTACAAATTGAGGGTTGAGTACAAAACAAGACATTAGTCTTTATCATCTTCGTTATTTTTGATTTGTCATTCAACATGTTTCTACTGATCACTGAGAATGTATCAAGAGGGTGGTGAAGCCTAGGTTTTTCCATTTTTCTTGAGTTGAGATTGATGTTTGTCTCTAAGGACTGGGATCATGAAGTCTTCATATGATGGAATGATGGGTGGAGACTACTGGTTATAAATTATACAGGGAACTCAGTTAAGCACAATTAAGTAGTATAATTAAGTTTTGAGATTGTGTATATCTATCTTATTCAGCATTTGTTGTACGGTCTGCTTTCATTTTTTTGTATTGTACTTGATGGTCTTTGCATTGACTCAAATACTTTTCTTCTATAAATGATCTTGGCCATACCATATTTAAACTGTTCAGGATGTATTAAAAGTCCATTCTTTATCACCATCACCGACTACTCTGTATCCTTCTGTGTATTTGTCTTCGTAAATCCCTCTCATTGTTCTCACTGGCAGAGATGTTTTCAAGCATGCAATGGCTTTCTGCTGTGGTGAATAATGAAATAGTATGTTCAGTAGCTTATTTTGGCAGGGGAAGCTAACAACAGTGTTCAGGAGGGAATCAAATACTGCTTAGTTAACACCAGTTCATGTTTGGTTGCAGCACTTTTGTCTGACAAAAATGTTGCATACATATTGAATACATATTGATGAGTGAACTCTTCTCTATAGTCAGTATATACTTAGATTAAATTACTTTAAAAAACACATTCTTTATTTTGCCATATCAAGGACATGATATACTGTAGCTCTTCTGTCGAAATACATATTGTGGCATTCAAAGGAGACACAAAACATAGTTGACATACATTTTATTGTATGTAAGGTGAGAGTAAACACAAATCCCCCACTTCCTACTATAGTAACAAATTCTCATAGTTAAGATGTGTGTTATGTGGGCAACAATCCTAATCCCACATCCCATTGGCCTATTTGCCATTATTTGTGATGGCCATTTACGGGGGTCCTGAACACCCAGAGAGATAGATGTCCAATACATCCATTGTACCTCAGAGCACTCAATTCCTTATGGAGAGCAGTTGTGCAATCATAAAGTTAGATAGCCCTGCTGTGGCCTGTGGGTCTCGTAATACTGCCTGCTGAGAGAGTGTTCGGCAGCCTTCACGCCCGATCAGTGCGAGGCAATGAACCCGATTGATGACAGTTTGGTTTCTGTCTGAAGAAAGCGCCTTAACGGGGAGGCAGCCTCATAGTCAGAAGCAAATTCATTTTTTTCTCCATCGCTCCCCACCATGCTTTGGAAGATTTAATCGCCAGCAGGTTGTCTCCTTTAGGCAGGAGAGTATTACTCAAGAGAACACTTGCTGTGAAGAGAAGGAAGGCACCACTGCCGCCCGCCACCCGAAAGCAAGTCTGAGATAGTGGAAATGTGAAACAATGCTGTCATGGTATTGAAGACATAGCTGCATATGGTGGAAATGGAAATATTTCCTTTTTTTAAATGTGGCATGTCTTTGCTTTCCATTAGTCTCATAATTAAATAAATGCTCATTTCTGAGCTGAGTCCTAGTTTCGTGAACTGACGAAGATCCTCTGGATCAAAATGTTGTCAATTAAGGTGATAAGTGGGATCACACAGTGTGTGGGCCTTTCTGTTCTTTTCATTTAAATATCATTAGCCCAGTACCTAGGTTATTTTAAAGATTTGCTAATTACTGTAAATAATCCCTGAGTCATAGCTGAGTCAGATTTGTATTCCCACACGACCGGAGTCTGGGGAGTTCCAAGGGCTATTATCCGCTCTTAGTTCTACATTTTGTGAATAGGGCATGCTTATTTATGATGTGATGAAAGCAGTTTTAAAGAGAAACCAGGCATCCTCTACTCATGGGATGAGGTCAATATACTTCCAGGATACACGGGCCAGGTTGATTATAAAGGCCTGCTAACTGAAGTTTTTTAGGGAGCGATGGACAGTGATGATCGTTTAACCGCAGACCCATCACGCATGCAGGCAATGAGGCAGTGATTGCTGAGATCTTGGTTGAAGATAGCAGAGGTATATTTAGAGGGCAAGTTGGTCAGGGTGATATCTAAGAGGTTGCCCATGGTTACGGATTTAGGATTGTACCTGGTAGGTTCCTTAATAATTTGTGTGAAATTGGGGGCATCTAGCTTAGATTGTAGGATAGCTGGGGTGTTAAGCATATCCCAGTTTAGGTCACCTAACAATACGAACTCTGAAGATAGATGGGGGCAATCAATTCACATATGGTGTCTAGGGCACAGTGAAGGGTGTCTATAACAAGTGGCAATGGTGAGAGACTTGTTTCTGGAAAGGTGGAGGCAATCATTTTATGAAGACCTCTTCATATGTGTTCTCCTGTTTTATTGGTTTTCTTTCAACTTTCTTTCATTGTCTAGCAGCCAAAGGCATTAACATATTAGCAACCCATGAAAGTTGTTGCATCTTTAGATTTCACCTCTTTCTACATTTCTAATGGATATTTCCATCTCTGTCCATGAAACCGATCGCATGTGCCTTGTGCATTTTAGAACGGTGCTTTCCCACAAATTGCATTTTGGATCACGTGGGCCTAACGCAGTGTGCACACTGCTGCTCTTAAAAATATGAAGAAATTATAGTTTATTTTAAGCTAAACATTCTGATCTGTTCCATCAGCCGTACTAATTCATACGGTGAATACTTCCATGACCCTACTTTGATATGCATCATGGAGATTAAGAGTCAAGTATATGCAATGTCCACTGAAAAATAAGTGTGTACACAGCGTATACCTGTATACCCTCCACTACACCACTGATAACAAATGGCAAACAAACCAAACGATAGGTGCTTGATGCATCATAATATACCCACCAGGATCAATCAAGGTCATTAAAAAGCTACACTTCGTATAGAGCTTTTTTATATATCAAATTAAACGTAACACTGAAACAAGAAAAAAGGGTATAATCTTCCAATTTATTGGGACCCTTAACTAAATAAAATATGAAAGATTAAGAATCTTATTTTGTAAATGGTCAATCATCCAGATAAACCAGTACACAAAAGCTGTACTGGCTCAGGGGAGATAAGAATTTGTCCTTTTGTCCCCCAGGGCTTAACTTTCTATTTGTGAAAATTCATTAGGTTCCCAGTCAATATTGCAGCATTTCATTTTAAGAGGGATACACCTGGAACACAAGGTTCTTCCTCCCTGAATCATTTAGTTAACATTTAGTTAACATCTGTTTTTAGATGAAAGAGGCAGAAACTGAGAAGAATTCTGATGCACCTTTGAAATGTTCTGAGGTATCTTGGCTACAGCACCGTTAATCTGATTATTTAATGAATGTATGTATGGCTGAAGACAAGCATTTACACGTTGACATTTGTACTGTACATTGGTATCTCTCTATCTCTCTGAATAGGCCTCCTCTCTTACTACAGAGCAATCTTAATTTAATTGACATGAATTAATAATCTCCCTTACAGAGAGAGCAGTGAATCTGCTCCAAGTACCTCAATCAATACACACAATGATTTTCATCATATCTGGGGTCAGGGAGGCTAGAACAGAGCCAGCGAGGGCAGTCAATAAGGCAACCCGACACCAGTGGAGGCTGATGACATGGGGAATGGAGAGGTATAGGAGACACACGGTAGAGGCGCAGACCGCAAGGAGAAGACAAAGCCTGTTTCCAAATTCGACAAATGATATGACAAATTATTTTTACCTAAAACTTTTATCAAAGACATTAACAGTCAAATATTATGGGGAATGGGAATTAGAAGGCTACTTACACAGCGTTGGGAATGCATCACAGCAGTGATTGAATGAGAGTATGAGAAATTAGTTGCATTGTTCAGAGACTTGACTTTAGTGTAGCGCAGGCTAATCATGGATGGATGGTGTTGAAGAAGAGATCAACTTTTCCACTGAGGGCAGGAACAATAACACAACCCAGGTAGACAAAAGAGCTAAGAATGAGTTAGCCAAAGCAAAGACAAAAATCACATAGATGTGCAATAATGTGATTTCTTGTGTATGTGTATGTGATCGACTTGATGTATAGTAATGAGACATTTGACAGGGCTACTCACAGTGTTTGGAGAGGACACATTCGATGGGCCAGTGGATGAGAGGGCACAGGAGACGCGGCTTCAATTCATGTCAGGAGAGAATAGACACTGGTAGTGGAGTGGAGGGGACATCCCCTCTTATTAATTAAGGAACAGGAGGGGACTTAGATTGTAAATACAAATAGTAACATTCAGAAACATCAGTAACATTTCAACTAACTATCTACTAACCCTTACCCTATCTCTAACCTTAACCTTAACCCTTACTCTAAACCTAATTCTAAACATAACCGTAACCTTAGCAAGCAGTTGCTTTTCAACAAATAGTTTGTTGATAGTATGACCATTTGTAGAGCATCTGCAGAGGGAAAATCCGTACTATCCAAATAAAGTGTGACCTCAACAAGTTTCTCCGTGAAGATAAACTCAGACACCTCAGAATTCATAAAGTCAAACACAGACTGCCCGTCTCGCCCACTTGACACATCAAAATAGCCAAAGAATAAAGCCCTGATCATCCACAAACTTCACAATAACAACCTCTCTTTTAATCTCACTTTCAATGGATGATGCCATGGAAGCTATCAAATCATTCTGAAATGATTTCGACATCCCAGAGAAGACACTAGAAACTTCCACAGAAAACAATATATTATCTACCTTCTCTGTCTCCTGTGCTTGGAAGAAACTCGTTTGAATTGAATATGCTCAACTATCACTATTCACGACCTCAATCTCAACCTATCCAACAATGTCACCAACTCACCAAGCTTCTAAATCACACATGTGTAACACTAGGTTAATTATCTTCCTCCAGAAAACGTCATAGCAACCATGTAGGTCTATGGAAGAGGGTGAGGAGCACGAGCCACCTAGGTTTTGTATTGAAGTCAATGTAGCCAGAGGAGGATGGAAAATAGCTGTCCTCTGGGTAAAACCATGGTGCTACCCTAGAGGTTGCTGTGGAGACTACTTTAGACCTTCATTGCAAAAGAGTGTGTTTTAATCCGGTATTTGTTGATGTGAATTTGGTGACCTGAATATATTTAGTATAGTTTTATCTAAACACGCTAACTGTTTCAGAATTTGTATTGTATTTTTATTCACTGACTAGCATGTTCCTCCCCTTCCTCCTCTGAGGAACCTCCACTGCCTGATACTGACCGAAAGTAAATCTTTCACTACCTATTTCTGAATATATGGGTATATATTTAAGATAGAAACAGTTATATCAAGGAAGGTCCATTCTCTTACTAGTCTGTCACCATGCATTAGTTAAGAGTAAGAGGTTGTTCCTTTTCAATCACATAATCTTCAAATTATTCTTTATACAACATTGAATGCTGCATTTAAATATCCACTTATCGTTGACCTTTCAACACATTTACGGTAAGAGTGAGAGAAAGAGTAAAAAAACAACAACGTTGTGCCAATTGAAAATCTCCTCTCAGGGAAATCTATGGGAAGCACTCTGCGTAATTGAGGTAATTCTTGTTTTTCTTTGTTCATAAGATGTTTTTTGGAGTGGAGATCGTTAGCAAATTGAAATGTATCGATTTTGGATGGTGAAACGTTGACGTGCCAATTGCCATGCTGATATGATGAAAGTTAAGCTTATATGTACTGTATGTATCAAGACCATAACATGGACACATGGTTTTCTCCTACGCTCTTACAAATCATACAACTAAAGCTCCCCAAAAAGTGCTTAAGGTACAGTTACAGAAAGTTGTTTTGCCAGGAGCTCACACGCACTAGATGGCCAAAAGTATGTGGACACACCTTCAAATGAGTGGATTTGTCTATTTCAGCCACACCCATTGCTGACAGGTGTATAAAATAGAGCACATGGCCATGCAATCTCCATAGACAAACATTGGCAGTAGAATGGCCCATTTTGAAGAGCTGGTCAACTGTAAGTACTTTAATTGTGAAGTGGAAACGTCTTGGAGCAACAACGGCTCAGCTACAAAGTGGTAGGCCACACAAGCTCACAGAAAGGAACCGCTGAGTGTTGAAGCGCATAGAGCGTAAAAAAAACATTGAGTTCCAAACTACCTCTGGAAGCAACGTCAGCACATTAATTTTTCATCTGGAGATTCATGAAATGGATCTCCATGGCTGAGCAGCTGCACACAAGCCTAACACCACCTTGCACAATGCCAAGCATCAGATGGAGTGGTGTAAAGCTTGCTGCAATTGGACTCTGGAGCAGTGGAAATGCTTCTTCTGGAGTGATGAATCACGTTCCACCATCTGGCAGTCCGATGGATGAATCTGGGTTTGGCGGATGCCAGGAGAACACTACCTGACCCAATGCATAATGCCAACTGTAACGTTTGGTGGAGGAAGAGAAATAATGGACATGGTCTGTTTTTATAATTGGGACTAGGCCCCCTTTGTTCCGGTGAAGGGATATCTGAACGCTACAACATAGAATGACATTCTAGACAATTCTGGGCTTCCAACTTTGAGGCAAAAGTTTGGGGAAGAGCATTTCCTGTTTCATCATGACAATGCCCCCCTGCAGAAAGTGAGGTCCATACAGAAATGTTTTTTCAAGATTGGTGTAGAAGAACTTGACTGGCCTGTAGAGAGCCCTGATCTCAACCCCATCGAACACCTTTGGGATGAATTGGAATGCCAACTCCGTGCCAGGCCTAATCGCCCAACATCATTGCCCGACCCCAACCAAGCTCTTGTGGCTGAATGGAAGCAAGTCCCCGCAGCAATGTTCCAATATCTAGTGGAAATCCTTTCCAGAAGAGTGGAGGCTACTGTAGCAGCAAAGGGGGGACCAACTCCATAAACATTTTTCATGAGATGTTTGACAAGCAGGTTTCCACATACCTTTGGTAATGTAGTAGTATGTCCTTGCAAGGTAATTAACATAAGGTTTAATATTTTTTATTTTTGACATGGAGCTCTTGAACACTACTGGTTTCGATACTGTGAAGAGAGCTCATCATTCCATCAATGTTGTGACAGGGCTGAAAATTGGGTCCTCTCTGGCAGTCCTTAACAGTCATAACTAATGTGTCAACATTAGTTACATGGTCCCGTTTCCTGGTATGTAACTGTGCTTCTCAAGTTATGATTGTGTTTTTATTGAAACAACTCTCAGATTATAACCTGAAAGTAGACAAGCCAAAGTGGATGACTGTAATGTGCGTTGGGCATTGTGATCGAAGATAGATTGAAATGCTAGTTTAAACCAGCTATTTTTTTATTTATGTATTTATTATTATTTTTTAGGGGGCTGATCAGTTTTAATATTGCAGATAGATTGTTGCTTCCATCAATGTAATTTTCTGCATCATTTCCTATCCTCCATATATTTTTGGGGTAAATATATATACTGTATCTATATACAGTACATACATACATACATACATACATACATACATACATACATACATACATACATACATACATACATACATACATACATACATACATACATACATACATACATACATACATACATACATACATACATACATACATACATACATACATACATACATACATACATACATATGCATATTTACAATCTATTTTACAATAGTTATATTCTGTTTGTTTTTAGTCCTGGCCTTCCTCTATTTCTGAATTAACATCCAGTTTGATTTATATTTGCCATATATTTGTAACTGTGCTATTTCTTTCACAAAAGTTCTGAACCTATGTACATTTTACAGACCCTGTATGTTTTACATTTGTTATTTTGTTGTTATTAGTCCCACCCTTCAGCTCCATTCAACTCCTTCCATCTATCTCCATTCATATTGGATTTCTATTTGCCATATTTTTTATACATTTTTATTTCACCTTTATTTAACCAGGTAAGCTCATTGAGATCCATTTCTCATTTACAACTGCGACCTGGCCAAGATAAAGCAAAGCAGTGCGACACAAACAACAACACAGAGTTACACATGGAATAAACAAACATACAGTCAATGATACAATAGAAAATGTCTATATACAGTGTGTGAAATGAGGTAGGATAAGGGAGGCAAGGCCATAGTGGAAAAATAATTACAATATGGCAATTAAACACTGGAGTGATAGATGTGCAGAAGATGAATGTGCAAGTAGAGATACTGGGGTGCAAAGGAGCTAAATAAATATATAAATAACAGTATGGGGATGAGGTAGTTGGATGGGCTGTTTACAGATGGGCTTTGTACAGGTGCAGTGATCTGTGAGCTGCTCTGGCAGCTGGTTCTTAAAGTCAGTGAGGGAGATATGAGTCTCCAGCTTCAGTGATCTGCGCAGTTTGTTCTAGTCATTGGCAGCAGAGAACTGGAATGAAAGGCGGCCAAAGAGGAATTGGCTTTGGGGTTGACCAGTGAAATATACCTACTGGAGAGCGTGCTACGGGTGGGTGCTGCTATGGTGACCAGTGAGCTGAGATAAGGTGGGGCTTACATATTTTTCAACTGTGCTGCGATGCTTCACTAAAGTACTGAACCTTTCTATTCTCATAGTTTCTACAGATTATAAATGAAAGAAAAACTTTTTTGTTAAAATAATTATTATATTATTGTTTGATTGACTATGACTTTTCAAATCACCCGGTATTGCTATCTGCTGCCTTAGCTCTAGGTAAATGTTGCAATTATTTAGCCATTCATGGATCTGTGACCAAAAACGAGCTGCCTATGGACAGTACCAAAATAAATGATCTAATGACTGTCAGGATTTGGCCAGGGTTGTTCCGGTTTTTGGTCACTAGATGCCCCCATTGTGCTTTTTGACCTTTTGTTTTTCCTTGATCCCCATTATTATTTGCACCTGTGCCTCGTTTCCCCTGATTGTATTTAAACCCTTAGTTTTCCTCAGTTCTTTGCTCTGTGTTTGTATGTTAGCACCCAGCCCTAGTATTCTGTGAACTCTTGTTGATCGCGGTAGACTCTCTTGTGGAATTCTGTTTTTTGTTCTTGTTTATTTATTTTTGAGTATCTTTTGAGGCTTTTTATGCTATACCTACCACCTTGTGGATGTACCTTTTTGTCTTGGAGGATTACCTTTGTTCTTGTGGAATTCCTTTTGAGGTTATGGAGTTACATGTTTTCCTGAAGGACTTCACTTTTTACTTCATTAAATACACCGTCTCAAGTACTGCTGCATCTGCCTCACCTTCTTGGTTCTGCCGACTATTCGTGGCTCAGTTGGTTAAGTGACTGTTTCTCACTCCGGAGACCCGGGTTCGTAACCGGGTCCTGACAATGACTCTGCATCATCACAGCACAATCTGCAGAGTTGGGAAGATTGTATCCCCCATATATATAACGTTCCATTGGTTGCAAGAATTTAATACAATAATTTCAATTGAAAATGTTGAATCCTGCATCTTTTTTTATGTCATTTCAGAAACAATGTGCCATGAACTCTGGACATCAAAAATCTCTTCCCAACTATTTTGCAATTGGTATGGAACAGCTGTCAGTATTTTGGTCCTTAAAGAAAACTGTATATGTTTATTCATCACAGTTTTGTTTAATCCATTTTGGTCTTTAATGCAGGGCTGACAGACAAGTTCCTTACTTTTTCCTCCTTCCAGTTGCCTCTTCCATTTTTATGGTATGCTGCAATTAGTTGGTTGTAATTTTGGGTAGAGTAGACATTTCCATATGTCTGTGTTAGCTTCATGTGTGACAGAACTCCACCAGGCCAATTTATGATATAATTTACAAAGATTATACTGAAAAACAAAGAATTTATCAAAAATAAAGTTTTTTAATCAATTAGTATATTTGAGTTTAACAACGTTTGTTGTATTATTTGTTATGTCTTTGCAGGTGGATTAAACTGATATTGCAACCAACTTTCTATAGCTTGTTTCAAAAATACCTATATTTTGGAAATTACTTTGTTTTCAAATAACCAAAAGTGAGTGGTAGTCATCTGAATAAAGGGAAAAAGGTCATTCTTGAAAATGGGAACAATTTCGGATTTAAGTGTAACTTTTGTATGAATAATCCCTTTAGTGCGAGGTGAATATATATTTAATGTATAATATATATTTTATAATTTCTCCCCACTGAATTCATATTCATTATATAAATAGGCCTTTTTAATTTTGTCGGGCTTGCCATTCCAAATAAAATGTGATATTTTTTGCCCTGTCTGGGATTATCATCGGATGGGGCCACAGTGTCTCCTGAACCCTCCTGTCTCAGCCTCCATTATTTCTGCTACAGTAGTTTGTGTCGGGGGGCTAGGGTCAGTTTGTTATATCTGGAGTACTTCTCCTGTCTAATCCTGTGTGAATTTAAGTATGCTGTCTCTAATTCTCTCTTTCTCTTTCTTTCTCTCTCTTGGAGGACCTGTTCCCTAGGACCACGCCTCAGCAATGATGACTCATTGCTGACCCCAGTCCACCTGGCTGTGCTGCTGCTCCAGTTTCAACTGTTCTGCCTGCAGCTATGGAACCCTGACCTGTTCACCGGCCGTGCTACCTGTCCCAGACCTGCTGTTTTCAACTCTGGAGACAGCTGGAGCGGTAGAGATACTCTTAATGAGCGGCTATGAAAAGCCAACTGACATTTACTCCTGAGGTGCTGACTTGCTGCACCCTCGACAACTACTATGATTGTTATTATTTGACCATGCTGGTCATTTATGAACATTTGAACATCTTGGCCATGTTCTATTATAATCTCCACCTGGCACAGCCAGAAGATGTCACGCCTTGGTCATTGTATTTTGTGTTTCTGTTAATTGTTTGGGTAGGCCAGGGTGTGACATGGGTTTATATGTTGTTTTTCGTATTGGGGTTTGTAGTATTTGGGATCGCGGCTGATTAGGGGTGTTGTATAGGCTTGGCTGCCTGAGGCGATTCTCAATCTGTCAGGTGATTCTCGTTGTCTCTGATTGGGAACCGTATTTAGGCAGCCTGAATTTCGCTTTGTATTTCATGGGTGATTGTTCCTATCTTTGTGTAGTTTCACCAGATAGGCTGTAATAGGTTTCACGTTCCGTTTGTTGTTTTTGTATTTAGTTATTTCATGTATCGTTTAGTTTTCTTAATTAAAGATCATGAGTAACAAACATGCTGCATTTCGGTCCGACTCTCTTCCTTCAATAGACGAACGCCGTTACAGAAGAGGACTGGCCACCCCTCATAGCCTGGTTCCCCTCTAGGTTTCTTCCTAGGTTTTGGCCTTTATAGGGAGTTTTTCCTAGCCACCGTGCTTCTACACCTGCATTGCTTGCTGTTTGGGGTTTTAGGCTGGGTTTCTGTACAGATCTTTGAACTATCAGCTGATGTAAGAAGGGCTATATAATTCAATTTGATTTGATTTGAAAAGCGCACATAGTGCCACCCACAGAACAGAAGCAGATCAAAAGCATTTCAATCGCCCTCACCTTGGTTTCAAATATATATAGCTATTAAAAAAGTAATATATATATTTAACCCTCCTGTTGTGTTCCGGTCAAATTGGACCGATGTGCCCATTTTCTCTCTGAAAAATGTAGTTAATTTAATCTGATTGTCTTAAGGTTCCATGACATTTTCCACACAGGGCATCTGAACACACAAATACATTTGGATGATTTTCATTACATTTTGGGTGTTTTGATCACTTGTGGTGTTCCCGGGAAAAATGACCGGTCATTAGAAATGAATGGGTGAGACTATAATTAGTGTATAAAACTGAGTTCAGGTACATGCCCATTCATCAGATGGACACACTTCTTCTCCCAGACCCCCACATGTATGTGTGTTTGAGCACACACACACACACACACACACACACACAAACACCTCACTTGCCTTCTTGGCTTCCATGGCAACCCCCACGGGAACCTTTCCCCAAGTAGTCTGTGATAAATAGCACAATATGTTTAATCTGAGTATTTGTTACAGTCAAAATAATTCATACATCATGCTTTTTTTTACTCAAAAACTAGTTCTATGAGCTTACGTAATTGAGGCCTACAGGCCATACATAGCAAATAGAAGTTAAAAACTAGTAATGTTCACAAGAATTTAAGTCTATAAAAATATCTAACACAACATTAGGTGATAATATATGTGTTATTATGGATTTATAATCCGCTATAATGAGCCAGTCATTATGGACAGGGAACACATAATTAATTCACATGAAACGAACACAACAGTTTAAACAAATTACAGATTAAAAAACAGTTTATCTTAATTTCCAAATTTGCTATTCATATGTAGTAATGTAGACAGTTTATGCAAAGGATTGTTACCTCTTACCAGATTGTTATCCTTACTCCATAGCGACAGTTGTGGGACACACACACACACACACACACACACACACACACACACACACACACACACACACACACACACACACACACACACACACACACACACACACACACACACACACACACACACACACACACACACACACACACACACACACACACACACACACAGCCCCTTTCCCCCACAAACAACTATACACTCAGATGCTCAACACTTGCATCATCCTAGAGCTCAACTCAAGAAAGGTCTTGATTTACAAATGCATATACAGTTGCAGCTGTATGAGAAGGCCTGGAAAACTGAGCAAAAATGGGCATAAATGGGAAGATTTTATTAACCAATGTCACGTCCTAGGTGATGAAGATCAGATATATGCCCTTCTCCCGAAACACCCACACGTGGTCCCCCATCTTGACCATATTCCCAAGCATCTCCATGCAGTCAGACCTTTGATGATTTTGTGCCACCAGGCCACAATAATATGCCGATATACAACCATTTCCTTTCTCTCTCACTTAACGCCACACTTTCCTCAACACCAAAAAACACACACCACACATTCCATCACAGTACAGCCACACATACCCACATAGTGTGCTTTCTGCCTGCTGTGTTTTTATCTTCACCATGTTGAATTAGTACTTTTGTGTTCCAATTAGTCATATTCAAAGATTGCTTTTCTATCTATGTTTTTGTATTACTGTAATACAATCCCTACCATGGCTAGCATTGTATGTTCCATTATTCACCTCCTCTTTGAGAACTTAGTAATTTTTAGAATAGCCATGGAGTAGTCTTTGTGTCTCTGAACATTTGGTTGTCAATATACAGTTTATCGACTACGAGAGCAACGCGTTTCCCATTCAATCTATTTTAGTTGAAGATTGGGTAAAGATTTTTGCGCCATTCTGCAATTTCCTTCGGGAACTGATCATTCATGACTATTTTCGTCCCAGGCTTTTAACCATTATTGTATCTTTAAAGAAAGCAAATTTGGCAACGATTGGGTGTTCATGACTCTGCCCTCTCTGTCCAAAACACATTCCAGTGGATTTTGTGGATAGCTTCGTATGGGATAGCTTCGTGTGTCACGCCTTGGTCTTAGTATTTTGTGTTTTCTTTAATTATTTGGTCAGGCCAGGGTGTGACATGCGTTTATGTTGTTGTATTTCGTATTGGGTTATTTGTATTATTGGGATTGCGGCTGAGTAGGGGTGTTGTATGGGCTTGGCTGCCTGAGGCGGTTCTCAATCAGAGTCAGGTGATTCTCTTTGTCTCTGATTGGGAACCGTATTTAGGTAGCCTGGTTTCGCTTTGTATTTCGGGGGTGATCGTTCCTGTCTCTGTGTAGTTTCACCAGATAGGCTGTAATAGGTTTCACGTTCCGTTTGTTGTTTTTGTATATGTATAAGTTATTTCATGTATCGCAATCTCTTCATTAAAGACATGAGTAACCACTACGCTGCATTTCGGTCCGACTCTCTTTCTACAAACGAAGAACGCCGTTACATCGTGTGGGATCTGAAGGGCTCTCAGGAGGAACTCTATAACTACACTTTCAGGAACTTCTCCTTCTTTCTATTGGATACTTGTAAGTAACCGATTTAATCTCATGGATCTAGTCTGTATGTCAAGTAAGGCTTCTGTCAGAGCGATGTTCATTAACTTCGGTTTCAATCCTACTGACTGTCCATTTTAGCTTGTTTGTATCATTCTCCAATGTCGCAGCTTTTTCGTCACTCATCTCGACCTCAGTAAACAATGGACCTGATCGGACAGCTCAGAGCTTCTGCTCTTTTCTGTCCATAAGAAACAAATGGATTGGTGGAAGAGGCAGGGCAGGCCAGGAGCCAGGAAGGAGGGTGTGGTCAAGCAAGGCATCCCCCAAGGATAAAGGGTTTTAACTCTTTTATATCCTTACTGACTAGTTAAAGTATGCCCAGTTTGTCATTTATTGATTTTAAAAGATCGGTTTCGACCTTTACCATTCCTGGTTGTGAAAATAATAAATTGTCTGTAGAAGAGTCACATTTTTGTTTTGAGATTGGTTCACCTGTTTAACTCTCTGTCATGTTTGGGTGTTGCTTGTTTTCGTAACATTTTTTGATAATTTCTCTAGTCGTATAATTTGTTTTGTGTTGTTATCCAGATTGACGGTTGTTACCCACCCATTTGTGAAGTGCTATTATTTAGTCTAACTTACTGATATTGAATATTACGTTTTCATCTTGAGGTGATCTATGTTCAGATCTATGTTCAGTCCGCCATCTTTTTTTTTCTCTGAAACCAACGCATTTTGATTTGACAAACTGTGGCAGTGTAGATCATTAGAAGTGTCATGTTTGCAATACAATCTCCAGATGGAAACAAACCCATGGTTTTTGCAGGCAAGAGAAAACTGTTGACATTGAAACAAATTACACTTCTTATTGAATGGAATACAGTTAACAATACAGTGCCCTTGGTGGCGGATGTGTATTCTCTGCCTGGACATGTGGAAGTTTGTTACAAGGAGACTCCCACGTACAGCGCATCACAGGAGGTTGGTGGCACCTTAATTGGAGAGGACGGGCACGTGGTAATGGCTGGAGCGGTATCAGTGGGAAGGTATCAGCAACATCAAACACATGGTTTCCATGGTTTCCCATGTGTTTGATGCCATTCCATTATCTCCATTCCAGCCATTATCATGAGCCATCCTCCCCTCAGCAGCCTCCACTGACGTGCATGTCCGACTAGGTGTGTGACCCCACCTGACATCGGCAAGACAACGTCTGACTTGTTCTCAACCTGATTGTTCTGACGCAGCTCTGAGATGAGCCACAGCAGAGCTGACTTTAATATGAGAATCCCGTTATTAATTATTAAGGAGGGTTCTTCTTCTGTATAATAACCCATCCAATAATTTTTATTCCTCACTGTCCTTCAGACCTTGGTTGAAATACTATTTTAAATCTTTAAAATACTTTTAGCATTTTCTTTAGCTTGCCTGGACTGGCAGATGACTGGGGTTGGCACTTTTGCAACTATTCTATTGGTTCCATTTCGTCAGACAAGCTCAATTAAGCCCAGCTAAAGTATTTAAAATATGTTTCATTTGAACACAGGTCTGCAAAGTAATGGTTTGACTGAGAAGATAATGAAACAGGTCTTATCCTTTAAAATCATCTGTTGAATATTTTTATTAAACATGCATTGCATTGCAAAGAAAGTGTCTTTTGAGAAATGTAGATATTTTTTAATCAAAGTTCTTGATGGGACCTCATGTATATGTGCCTTCAGAAAGTATTCACACCCAGTGGTGGAAAAAGTACCCAATTGTTGTACTTCAGTAAAGGTAAAGATACCTTAATAGAAAATGACTCAAGTAGATGTGAAAGTTACCCAGTGGTTTGGAATATATGTAAGTATCAACAGTAAATGTAATTTCAAGAATATACTAAAGTAAGAAAAGTAAAAATATAAATAATTTCAAATTCCTTATATTAAGCAAACCAGACGGCATCATTGTCTTGTTTTTTTAAATTTACGGATAGCCAGGGGCACGCTCGAACACTCAGATATAATTTACTAACGAAGAATGTGTTTAGTGAGTCTTTCAGATCAGAGGCAGGGGATGACCAGGGATGTTCTCTGTTTAGTGAGTCTTTCATATCGGAGGCAGTAGGGATGTGTCTTGCTAAGCATTCAAAATGTAACGAGTACTTTTGGTTTTCAGGGAAAATGTTTGGAGTTAAAAGTACATTATTTTCTTTAGAAATGTAGTGAAGTAAAAAAAATGGTTGTCAAAAATATAGTATAGATACCCCAAAAAACTATTTTAGTAGTACTTTCATGTACTTTGACTTAAGTAATTTACACCACTGTTCACACCCCTTGACTTGTTCCCTATTTTGTAGTGTTACAGCCTGAATTTAACATTTATTAAATTGAGATTTTTGGGGGCATTGGCCTAAACACTGCAACATTGTAGTACCCCATTATATCAATGTGGAATTCAGTTTGTTTTTTATTTTAATAAGTTGCTTGAACTCACTCTGTGTGCAATAATAATGTTTACATGATTTTTGAATGACTACCTCATCTCTGTATCCAACACATGCAATTATCTGTAAGGTCCCTCATTCGTGAAGTGAATTTCAAACACAGATTCAACAACAAAGACAAGGGATGCCTCGCAAAGAAGGGTACCTATTGGTAGATGGGTAAAAAACAGCCTTTGAATATCCCTTTGAGACATGGTGAAATTATTAATTACACTTTGGATGGTGTATCAATACACCCAGTCACTACAAAGAAACAGGCACCCTTCCTAACTCAGTTGCCGGAGAGGAAGGAAACCGCTCAGGGATTTCAAATACCATGAGGCCAATGGTGACTTTAAAAGATTTATAGAGTTTAATTGCTGTGATAGGAGATAACTGAGGATGGATCAACAACATTGTAGTTAATGCAAAATATTAACCTAATTGACAGTGAAAAGAAGGAAGCCTGTACAGAATAAAACTATTCGAAATCATGAATCCTGTTTGCAACAAGGCACTAAAGTAATACTCAAAAAAATGTGGCTGTTATGTTCTGACCTTAGTTCTTTTGTTATGTCTTTGTTTTAATATGGTCAGGGCGTAAGTTGGGTGGGTTGTCTATGTTAGTTTTTCTATGATATGGTATTTCTGTATTTGGCCTGGTATGGTTCTCAATCAGAGGCAGCTGTCAATCGTTGTCCCTGAATGAGAACCATACTTAGGTAGCCTGTTTTTCACCCTTGAGTTGTGGGTGATTGTTTTCTGTTTTGTTGTGACGCGGGACTAGGTGGGTGAAGGTATCAGGCACAGAGAGTTCCACTGGGGAAAAGTGCTCTTTAATACGGCACACAAAAATGACAAGCCCAACAACACAGGGCGCGGATAACAAAGTGACTACCCAAAAACACAGGGTGCCAAGTCCAGAAAATATAATCACCTCTACCTAAAACGCAAACAAGTAACATAAAGACAATCCCGCATAAAACAAGGGCAGACCGTACTCGTCCCAGTCCTTGAGGTACTGTAGGCCCCTCACCCGGCGTCTCGAGTCCAGAATGCCACGTACTGTGTACGCCGGGGACCCCTCGATGTTTAGAGGGGGCGGAGGGACCTCAGGCACCTCACCTTCCTGCAGGGGACCAGCCTCCACCGGCCTGAGGAGAGACACATGAAACGAGGGGTTAATACGGTAATACCTAGGAGGTTGTAACCTGTAACACACCTTTACCTTTACGTTTATTCTCCTCAGGACTTTAAATGGCCCCACACACTGCGACCCTAGCTTCCGACAGGGCACGCAGAGGGGCAGGTTTCGGGTCGAGAGCCAGACCCGGTCCCCCGGTGCGAACACGGGGGCCTCACTGCGGTGCTGGTCAGTGCTCCTCTTCTGCCATTCTCCCGCTAGTCTTAGCGACTCCTGGACGGCTTTCCAGGTGTCCTTGGAGTGCTGTACCCATTCCTCTACCGCAGGAGCTTCGGTCTGGCTTTGATGCCATGGGACCAGGACCGGCTGGTAACCCAACACACACTCAAAAGGGGACATGTTTGTTGAGGAGTGGTGGAGGGAGTTCTGAGCGAGCTCAGCCCAAGGAACATACCTTGCCCACTCACCAGGCCGGTCCCGGCAATATGACCGCAGAAACCTGCCCACATCCTGGTTTACGCGCTCCACCTGCCCATTACTCTCGGGGTGAAAACCTGAGGTCAAGCTGACCGAGACCCCCAGTCTCTCCATAAACGCCTTCCAAACTCTGGACGTGAATTGGGGGCCCCGATCAGAAACAATGTCCTCAGGCACCCCATAGTGCCAGAAGACATGGGTGTACAAGGCCCCCGCAGTCTGCAGGGCCGTAGGGAGACCGGGCAACGGATGAGACGGCAGGACTTAGAAAACCGATCCACAACGTCCAGGATCGTAGTACATCCCCACGCTGGTGGCCAACGTGGGCCACCAGTATCTCCCTCTAAGACTCCGCACTGTCCATTCGATGCCAGGATGACCCGAGGAGGGGAGAGTATGAGCCAAACGGATTATCTTATCCCGGACCCCCCTCGGCACGTACTGAGCCCCCATTGGACAGTTAGGGGGGCCGGCTCTAACCGTGAGGCCCTCTCAATCTCCACGTCCACCTCCCATACCACCTGTGCCACGAGACATGAAGGTGGAATGATGGTACGAGATGGTCAACCAAAACCGGGTAAAAAACATGGCCCATCTAGCTTGTTGCGGATTTAGTATCCTCGCTGTCCAGATATACTTGAGATTACGATGGTCAGTCCAGATGAGAAAAGGGTGTTTCTCCCCCTCAAGCCAGTGTCTCCACACCTTCAGAGCCTTGACTACAGCTAACAACTCCTGGTCCCCCACGTCATAGTTCCATTAAGCGGAGCTTGGGTGGCATGCCCGAGTGCTGGGACAGCACGGCCCCGACCCCCGCCTCGGAAGTGTCCACCTCCACTATGAACGCTAAAGAGGGGTCCGGATGTGCCAACATGTGCACATTGGTGAACAGCTCCTTCAGACGACTGAAAGCTCTGCCCGCCACTGCTGACCAACGAGGTCACGCGGTCACACTCCATCACCACCCCGGAGGTGGAAATACAATAGCCCAGGAAGGAAACGGCCTGTTGTAAGAACACACATTTCTCCGCCTTGCAATATAGGTCATGCTCCAGCAGTCGCCCAAGTACCTTACGCACCAGAGTCACGTGCGCCGCGAATAGATCAAGATGTCATCGGTGTACACTACTACTCCCTGCCCGAGCAGGTCTCGGAGAATCTCATCTACGAAGGATTGGAAGACGGCTGGAGCATTTTTCAACCCATATGGCATGACGTGGTACTCATATTGGCCAGATGTATTACTAAATGCGGTTTTCCTCTCATCTCCTCCCCGGATACATACCAGATTATACACACTACTCAGGTCCAGTTTTGTGAAGAAGCACACCCCGTTAAATGATTCCACCTCCGTAGCGATGAGAGGTAGTGGGTAACTAAACCCCACTGTGATGGAATTTAGACCTTGATAACAATGCACGGACGCAGACCACCCTCCTTCTTCTTCACAAAAAAGAAGGTTGAGGAGACGCGTGATGCGGAGGGCCGAATGTACCCCTGTCCCAGCGATTCAGCAACATATGTCTCCATAGCTACTGTCTCCTCCAGGAACAACGGGTACACGTGACTCCTAGGAAGTGCAGCTTTCTACAGGTCTATCGTGCAGTCCCCTCGACGATATGGTTGTAATTGGGTCACCTTCATTTTTGTGAAGGTGATAGCCAAATCGGCATATTCAGAGGGAATAGGCATAGGAGCAGGAGGCATAGGAGCAGGAGGGCCGGGAGGTGGAAACGACATGACCTGTTCCGAACGCCCACGGGCAGCCAGCAGGTTGTCAAGACGGATGGACATGTCGATGAGCTCATCCAGCATGAGGGTGATGTCCCGACACGCTAGCTCCATGCGAACATCCTCCCTGAGGCTACATCGGAAATGGTCTATCAAGGCCCTGTCATTCCACCCTGCTCCTGCGGCAAAGGTCCTGAACTCCAGGGCAAAGTCCTGCTCGCTCCTCGTCTCCTGACGCAGGTGGAACAGCCGTTCACCTGCCGCACAACCCTCTGGTGGGTGATCAAATACAGCTCGGAATTGGTGGGTGAACTCGGGGGAGTGATCCCCCACCGAGTCTGGGCCATTCCAAACTGCGTTTGCCCACTCTAGGGCTCATCCAGTCAGACAGGAGACGAGGGCGCACACGACGACTGGTTGCCAGGTAAAGTTCAACGTGTAGGAGGAACCCCTGACACCCAGCCGCCGTTCCATCATACTCCTGTGGGAGCGCCAGCTGAAGAGCCCCTGAGCCGGATGCGGTAGCAGGGGAAGTAGGTGCTGGAGAGGGGGAAGGAGGTGCTCGTTTCGTTCATTCTCCTTTGTTATTTTGTTTAGTGTTCTCGTGATAATAAATTATCAATATGGACACTTACCACGCTGCGTATTGGTCCTCACCTTCTTCCACCAACAACGGTCATTACAATAGCAAGACAATAAACTTTTTGTCATGAATACAAAGTGTTATGTAAGGGGAAAATCCAATCCAATACATTACTGATTACCAGTATTAATTTCTTCAAGCATGGTGTTAACTACTTCATGTTATGGATAAGCTTGCAATCATTAAGGACAGGGGAGTTTTTCAGGATAAAAAAGGAAACTGAATGGAGCTACAGTAAGCACAGGCAAAATCCTAGAGGTAACCTGGTTGTCTTCTTTCCATCAGACACTGGGAGATTAATAAAACTTTAAACTTAATAATATACTTAAACACAATGCCAATCTACACTGGAGTTGCTTACCAAAAAAACTGTGAATGTTCCTGAGTGGCCGAGTTAGAGTATGATTTAAATCTATGACAACACCTGAAAATGGTTGTCTAGCAAAGATCAACAAACGATTTGACAGAGCTTGAATAATTTTGACAAGAATAATGGGCAAATGTTGCACAATCCAGGTGTGGAAAGCTCTTAGAGACTTACCCAGAACGACTCATAGCTGTCATCGCTGCAAAAGGTGCTTATGCAAAGAATTGACTCAAGGCAATACTTATGTAAATATCATATTTCATTTTCAATACATTTGCTAAAAAAATAAACCTATGTTTTCACTTTGTCATTTAGGGCTATGGTGTGTAGATGGGTGAGAGAGAAAAAATGATTTCATCCATGTTGAATTCAGGCTGTAACACAACAAAATGTGGAATAAGTCAAGGGATATGAATACTTTCTGAAGGCACTGTATACATTAATATTTTATTTTGCTACAGCAAATATTGTGTCTTATAAGCACACGTGGGCTGGGCATCCTGACGATGACACTTTAATCATACAATAAAATCAATCAAAATCTTGATTTTCATATAAAAATGAGAATATCAAAATTACTTTGTGTGGGATGTGTATGAATTTTCTTTGCTGAACTGTCAATCTCTATCAACTGTAAACATATTGCCCTGGTCTAGAAGGCATCACTCTTTGAGATCAGATGTTTTATTTGATGAGATGTTGTTTGATACAAGATTCTGTTTACATTTTCTTGAATAAATGTTTAACTTTGCATCTCCAAAAATGGTAGATGCAGCACATAGACCAATTAAAGTATATTGGTATTGCTATCTGTTGTCCGTACTTCAAAGCTTCAGTGTATGCAGTAGTAACAGTCCTTTATTGGAAAAATGTTTACATCTTGTACATGAAGAATTACCAACATACACATACCACAAAGTAAAACTTCAATGGTAACATAGTAATTGCTGATAGTTACATTTTAATTAGCATTATGACCTGACATTAGCATTTCATAACTATATACTCAGCCTCTTACCCCTACAGCAGAGTAGTCAGTGCATCCTGCTGAAAGGCTGGTAATCTACAGCTAGTCTACTGCATGATGTTGGCATGTCAGATATCCTAGGCTTTGTAAGGAAATAAAGTGTATGATGTAACCCATTTGATTAGTATAAAAGCATTACAGTCTAAGCCTTCGTACCAAATGCAAACCCTATTCCCTACATAGTGCACTAATTTTCACCAGAGCCCTATGGGCTATGGTAAAAAGTAGTGTACTACATAGGGAATAGAGTGCCATTTGGGATGCAACTTATTACACTCCAACACAGAGTGGTGGTAGACTGTACACCATCTGTTAATGGAATGATTATTAATTACATGCTTTAACTCTATTACGACTTCTTTCATGTGTAATGCAGCCTTGATTCCACGATGGAATTTTATCAATTACTTTATAATTCCACATGGAATGTATTTCTATTATTTTCTTATTATCTGTAAAATGCCCTTTTTAATTCAGTTGGGTATGTTTGTCAGAGATTACTACAGAAAATACTGGGTAGCTTATACATGTACATTCTGAACCATGACAGGCATTAGTCTTAAGCAGCAATCCAGATGGCAAGGCTTTGCAGAGGACAGAGGAATCAGTTTCACACATCAACTGTAAAAACAGAGGGACTAGCGAAAGGAACACCGTGGTAAAATGGTTTTCTGAAATCCCAAAGCATCGTATAATCTTTCTCAAAATAGATACTGCTCTGATAAAACAGTGGGACTGATGGAATTTGATAATATAATGTTGGCTCGGTGGACTGTTTGTCTGTTTCTCATCACCGTCAGGGTCAGGGGTCTGTGTTTTACAGGTCTTATTGTCTGACACGTGTACACTGACTTAGAGTCAGAGTAATAAAGCCAAACTTTCTTTGTCTTCTTCTCTAAAATACATGCAGTGAAGTTAGCTAGATATTTCATCATCTCTCCAGCCTTGAGCTATTGATACACATTACAAGCTTTGTTTGCATCAATTTGACAAATAACAGTTAGTTCTCATTGTTCAGTTTTGAGAGTAAGTTCATTCTTGACCCTTGTGCAGTCTTAACATTCTGTATACTCCCCTTGTCCTAAAGGTAAAAAATGACCCGCCTTCACTCAACCCCTAATATGACGCAAATTAATTTAATTTTAAACCCCAAATCTATTTTGCATGAAGAAACAACCTGTCATTCATAGCAAACTTTGTGAATATCTGGGTTTTCCCTCTTCACAATGTAGAAAGACTGCATTTAATCAGTGGACACCACTCGGTTTTATTACAAAACACCTGTCATAAATTGTTTTCTTTGAAAAAAGTTTATTATTATCGTTATTATTGCTAAAGGTGTAAACATTATTTTTGCAGCAAGAGATAGCACTTGTATAGCCTAAGAAAGTAACAGAAATGTGCAGAAAGTAGTTTTGAATGCATTTTATTGAAGGGAAAAAATAACAGTCTTAAACTTTTTGGCAACATAGTGATATATTCTTATATACTGTACAATTGTCACGCCTTGGTCATTGTATTTTGTGTTTTTGTTATATGTTTGGGTAGGCCAGGGTGTGACATGGGTTTACATGTTGTTTTTCGTATTGGGGTTTGTAGTTTTGGGATCGCGGCTGATTAGGGGTGTTGTATAGGCTTGGCTGCCTGAGGCGATTCTCAATCAGAGTCAGGTGATTCTCGTTGTCTCTGATTGGGAACCGTATTTAGGCAGCCTTAGTTTCGCTTTGTATTTCGTGGGTGATTGTTCCTGTCTCTGTGTAGTGTCACCAGATAGGCTGTAATAGTTTCACGTTCCGTTTGTTGTTCTCGTCTTTCAGTTATTTCATGTACCGCATTTCATTCATTAAAGTCATGAGTAACCAACACGCTGCATTTCGGTCCGACTCTCTTCCTTCAACAGACGAACGCCGTTACAACAATAGGGAATTAAATTACAAAATACTAGTCTTCTCCCATTTCATTGACCCACTACCCCCCCACAAGGTGTATAAACAACAACAATAAATAAGAATGAAATAAGATAATAGATACAAAACAAACATGTCAAGAATATAAATCAATCAACTCTAATTAGCACATGTAGGATGGTATGCAAGTGTGTGTGCATGGACTTTGCAGATGTATTTCTCACATGTGCAGCACATAGTATATGTTTTACAGTGCTTCTTTGGGGGGAAGAATTGGCATCTCCTACCTATTTCTTTCCCCAGCTGCAGCCTCAGGTGGATAAGGACAAGATTCAGCCCCCTGAACAGCTTTCATAAGTGCTGCAGAGGCTGCTGTGCGGGGGAGGCGCTCCCTTGTTTGAATGTGTGGGATTACAAGTGCCTTTCCCAGCTGCTCCAGGAACACATTCCTCTTGTTCTGGTTATCAGGAATCCAGGTCGGATTGATCTTGTTCCATATCACAAAGGTATTGTATGAGGAAACATCAATGATGTTATGGCAGATGACCAGAGGCCAGCGGGCAGCCATCCTCCTGCAGCTGTAAGTTCCAATCACTTTGTCCATGTTGTCCATGCCTCCTTTGTTGTGGCTTCCTGTCCTCACTATCACTGATCTCAGACATTTTGTGCAGTGCTCAGGAGAGCCATATTCTTGTTCCTCTTTGGGAGGTAAGAAACTAGAGTGGTGGTGGGGGTGAAGGCAAACTTTGATAAGAAGGACTCTCTCCCCCTTTTTGTGAGAAGTGCAGGGGGAAGCTCAGGCTTGTTCTTTCAACCATGGTGATCTTCCTCTTTAGGAGCTGCTGGCTGATTTCATAACAGGTGAAGAAATTGTCACATGTGACATTGTGCCCCCTCAGTCCATCTGTGGCATCAAGCACAACCCGCATCCCCTGGTACTTCTCTGGGCCTCTGTTGGTTGGCTTCCCTGTGTAGACCTGCATCTTCCAAGAGTAAATCAATGATATTACAAAAATACATAATAAAATTAACAGTGAAAATAATTTACATTACAGATATGAAAAGAAAAATTGACCTCTGAATGGAACCAGTTGCTCATCCACTGTTACTTCAGGCCCAGGGTTGTATAGGTATGTCAGACGCTCCACCCACTTCTCCCAGAACTCTCTTATGGCCGCCAGTTTGTCTCTCACACGTCTTGCAGGTCTTTACTCACGGTTATCAAATCGTAGCATTCCTGAGAAAATGTGAAAGACTTTCAGTGGAATCGTTGGCACGGAACATCTCCCTTCCACTCTCTGCATCCCAGAGACTACATGTATCCTTGCCTCGGACCATACACACCCTCTAAGATTAGCAGCCCTATGTAAGCACGCAGGTCAATCACATCATATCCTTTTCCAGTTGTCTCCATATTTATGAAAACCTTCCAAATTTGTCATCTCCAGGATGATTTTTTTTGCATGGGAAATTGCATGTCTTGTGGACCCCTGGGGTCATCCGTATGACATTTTGTGCTGCCCTCCTGCCCTGATTGTCATATGGTGACAAGGACCATGTTATTTTGCTGTTCTTTGAAAAAAAATATCTTTTAGCTATGGGGATTTCTTATTCATCTGAAGATGATGCATCGTGCTCTGGTTTGTGTTCTTCCCCATCTTCCATTTCAGATACCTCCTCCTCTTTCAAATCATTGTTATCTTGTTCCTCCTGGACATCTGGGAAAAATAATAAAAAATAATAATTAGATCATCGACCTTTTGGGCACTGAAACGTGCACTCATGGCTTCAGCAAAGAGAGAGCTGGGGGGACTGTCATCTGCAGCACCTTTAAAGCCTCTGACTGCATTACTCATTAGTAAACAATGCTTTGAAGAAATGTTTATTTTGTCTGAAATGTTGTTAATTTTGTATGAAATTGTTTTTATTTCGTCTGTAAACTTGAGTCATGTATGGAGTCGTGGAGGGAAGATGCTGCACATGCACAAGAAAGATTTAGTTCAATCAGCAGCACACAATCTCAATTTCTCAGTGTGTGTGTGTGTGTGTGTGTGTGTGTGTGTGTGTGTGTGTGTGTGTGTGTGTGTGTGTGTGTGTGTGTGTGTGTGTGTGTGTGTGTGTGTGTGTGTGTGTGTGTGTGTGTGTGTGTGTGTGTGTGTGTGTGTGTGTTGTGGAGTGGAAATGATTTTATAACTGCAGGGTAAAAAATGACCCTAGACAATCTTTGTACCCCGGTGGTGTACAGCTTTCATGGAAATATAAACAAAGGCGATGGAAATATGAACAATGTCGATGTTTCACTTTTTCTAATGTTGGGGTCACTCTAGGAAAAGTCATCAAATTTCAAGTTCAACAACAATCATTTAGGGGTTTTCTCTGCTGTTACACGTAGCGGAGGGTCATTTTCGACCCTTAAGATAACACACATTTTTTCATCTTAGTTCCAAGATGGAGTAGCAGTCAGACGTCTTTGTACTCGTCTTTGTCATGACCCATGTATATATCTTTTATATATTTTTTCTTTGTATATCTTTTTTATATTTTTTTCTAAACCTCAACTTCAATATACTCTCCTCCGACACATTGGTGCGGCTGGCTTCCGGGTTGGATGGCGCTGTGTTAACCTGTTGCGACGAGCAATCCTGTATCCGGGATCCTATTTCTAGCCTCAAGCTCATTACCATAACGCGTTGTAATGACTTAATTTTCAGGGGTTTTCCAAAAAGATTATTTGTGTAGGACAAATCGCTCCGTTTTGTTCATCACGTTTGGCTATGAAAAAAACCTGTATCCAGGAGTGTAATTATCGCTCATTAGCATAACTCAACGTTAACTATTCATGAAAATCGCAAATGAAATGAAATAAATATATTAGCTCTCAAGCTTAGCCTTTTGTTAACAACACTGTCATCTCAGATTTTCAAAATATGCTTTTGAACCATAGCTAAACAAGCATTTGTGTAAGAGTATTGATAGCCTAGCATAGCATTAAGCCTAGCATTCAGCATGCAACATTTTCACAAAAACAAGAAAAGCTTTCAAATAAAATAATTTACCTTTGAAGGACTTCAGATGTTTTCAATGAGGAGACTCTCAATTAGATAGCAAATGTTCAGTTTTCCAAAAATATTATTTGTGTAGGACAAATCGCTCCGTTTTGTTCATCACGTTATGCCACGAAAACCCCCGAAAATTAAGTCATTACAACACAAACTTTTTTCCAAATTAACTCCATAATATTGACAGAAACATGGCAAACGTTGTTTAGAATCAATCCTCAAGGTGTTTTTCACATATCTATCAACGATAAATCATTCGTGGCAGTTTGGTTTCTCTTCTGAAGAAAATGGAACGCGCATTGACCTGGAGATTACGCAATAATTTCGATGGAGGACACCGGGCGGACACCTGGTAAATGTAGTCTCTTATGGTCAATCTTCCAATGATATGCCTACAAATACGTCACAATGCTGCAGACACCTTGGAGAAACGACAGAAAGTGCAGGCTCATTCCTGGCACATTCACAGCCATATAAAGAGACATTCGAACACAGGGCATTCAAACTCTTTCCAAAGTTGTCAATTACATGCATAGTCGAGCATCTTTTCGTGACAAAATATCTTGTTTAAAACGGGAACGTTTTTTTATCCAAAAATTAAAAGAGCGCCCCCTATCTCGAAGAAGTTAAGAAGCAGTTGTTGGTTGGGTTGTGTATCGGAGGCCGCATGACTTTCAACCTTCGTCTCTCCCGAGCCCGTATGGGAGTTGTAGCGATGAGACAAGATAGTAGCTACTAAACAATTGGATACCACGAAATTGGGGAGAAAAAGGGGTAAAATTCAACAAAAAAAGAAAAGGTGGACAACTACAAATACCTAGGTGTCTGGTTAGACAGTAAACTCTCCTTCCAGACTAACATTAAGCATTTCCAATCCAAAATTAAATCTACAATCAGCTTTTGCTACAAAGAATCCTTCACTCGTGCTACCAAACATACCCGGTGGGATAGTCGTAAAACTGAATATCCCACCGATCCTTGACTTCGGTGATGTCATTTACAAAAAAGCCTCCAGCAATCTACTAAACAAATTGGATGCAGTCTATCACAGTGCCATCAGTTTTGTCACCAAAGCCCCATATACTACCCACCGCTGTGACCTGTACACTCTCGTTGGCTAGTCCTCGCCTCATATTCATCGCCAAACCCAATGGCTCTAGGTCATCTACAAGTCTTTGCAAGGTAAAGCCCAGCCTTATCTCAGCTCACTGGTCACCATAGTAGCACCCACCCGTAGTACAAGCTCCAGCAGTTACATCTCACTGGTCACCCCCAAAGCCAATTCCTCCTTTGGTCGCCTTTCCTTCTAGTTGTCTGCTGCCAATGACTGGATCAAACTGCAAAAATCACAGAAGCTGGAGACACATATCTCCCTCACTAGCTTTAAGCACCAGCTGTCAGAGCAGCTCACAGATCACTGCCCCTGAACATATAGCCAATTTGTAAATAGCCCATCCAACTACCTCATCCCCATAACGTGTTTATTTATTCATCTTGCTCCTTTGCACCCCAGTATCTCTACTTGCACATTCATCTTCTGCACATCTACCATTCCAGTGTTTAATTGCTGTATTGTAATTACTTCTCCACCATGGCCTATTTATTGCCTTACCTCATTTGCACACACTGTATATAGACTTTTTCTACTGTATTATTGACTGTATGTTTGTTTATTCCATGTGTAACTCTGTGTTGTTGTATGTGTCGAACCTCTTTGCTTTATCTTGGCCAGGTCGCAGTTGTAACCTGGTTAACCTCTCTGGGATATGTGGGAATTTGTAGAGCACCAAATTCAAATAAATTACTATAAAAATCCAACTTTCATTAAATCACACATGCAAGATAGCAAATTAAAGCTACACTTGTTGTGAATCCAGGCAACATGTCATATTTCAAAAAGGCTTTTCGGCGAAAGCAAACGATGCTATTATCTGAGGATAGC